>NW_024040817.1:20476484-20737134 GCF_014851395.1 Micropterus salmoides | reverse complement strand
ACAGTACAAAGCTTCAGTGTGTCCTCTCTTTCACCGTGAGCTGTATTTTGTTTTGTTTTAACATACAAACAAGAACATTGCTTCAAACATTACTTTTACACAGTCATGACAGTGGACGTTAAAACACTAAATACACCTTCCTGTTGGTTTCCTGCACTGGTAGACGAAGTACACAAATCCTGTACTTGAGTAAAAGTACAGATACCCGTGTTTAATATTACTCCACTAAAAGTAGAAGTCTTTTATTTAAATTTCTACTCACAGTCTCACAGTACAAAAGTACTTGCTTTTAAAAATACTTAAGTACTATTTCAGGGGTTTCGGACATGGCAAACTTTACTATTTATTAAACAGGTAATTATTAACACATTATTATTATAACATTTATTAACATTTATTATAAACAGGATGTTCTTTCAATAATAATAAAATAAAAGTTACTCAGTGTGTGTGTGTGTGTGTGTGTGTGTGTGTGTGTGTGTGTCAGTGGTGGATGAAGAATCCAGTAGAAATGAAAGTACTATGACCACACTGTAACTGAGGTGGTGATGGCACAATGGATAAGACAAATACCTTTGGTGTGAGAGGTGCGGGTTCAATCCCCACTGTGGCCATCTACCATTGTGTCCCTGAGCAAGATGCTTAACCCCTAGTTACTCCAGAGGCGTGCGACCTCTGACAATGTATAGCAATTGTAAGTTGCTTTGGATAAAAGCGTCAGCTAAATGAATAAATTGTTTTAAATGTTTCTTAGAAATGGGAGGCCAACGGACAGGACCTCCAGAGAAACAGGAACATGCAGTTAAAATCAGCAGCTGAAAAATGCTGATTCCAGCAATGAACTAGTAAAATTTGTGCAACCTTCTGTGACAGCCTCTCCTCCACATTCTTGCATTGTGCATAAAAGAACAGAAAAGGAAGCAGGTGTAGCAAGACCTGCACAGAACTATTGCAACTACACCACCTAGGGGAATTTCGCCCACAGTAAATTCTACGCCAAATGTTAATATCCTAAGAACACACAAATTCATCAAGGAGGGTTTTCATTCAAAAAACTATGAAAATCTTTATTTAAGTAATCATAAGAAAATACACGATTCTAAATTGCCACACGTCAGACTACATAAAATTAGCACACTGACAGGAAAGGGGGAAAGGGAGCAGGGCTGTGGCATACCGCGAAGCGGGGGAACCCAAAATAAGGTAAATCATTTTGGGTGACAGGAAAAACCTTTCACTACCGGCCTGTGCAACTTCTCAGCCGTGGCAGGGAGAGCAAGGCAAGACCAATGACAAGTGGAAAAGGAACAGACACTTAACCCTTGTGCTTTGTTGACCAAATTTTCTCTTTACTTCTGACCCAATTAAAACCAAATATGTCTTTATATAAGGGCAAGACTGAATGTTTAGGCCAGGGGCGATTCTAGGATCAGACCTGTAGCGGTGCTCAGCCCCTAATGAGAATGTAGCATGCGTACAATGTCTTGCAAAAGTGTTCACTGATTGGTGGAGAGTATAAGTAGGCCCACTAGAGAGGAGCTGTTGCGGAGCGGGTCAGTGAAGGGCGTCACTTTGTGTTGAAAAGTGGTGGGGACATTAGGGTTCAGGTTAGAGGGATGATTATACATTTGGGTCATGAGAACAAGACAAGAAGATTTTTAGCACTATTTAGTAGATTCAGTATTTGATGCAGAAATATATGTGCGGAGGGTCTGGGGGTCCTCCCCCAGAAGATTTTGAGCATTAAACTTGTAATTTCCTGCATTCTGGAGACATTGTCTGCTCCAATTTACGGTGGGAATGTCTGTTTTTATATGAAGGAAAACTATATTGCATTGCATGTTTTCTTATTGTGTAAATCAACATTTCTCAAAGCATTTTCATTTGTTAGTTAACATTTGTTGGTGCAAGCTGTTTTTTAGAACATTTTTAACAAATGCTTTCAAAAAGTGATGGGGACAAAATCAGCCATTTTAAAAAGGGGTTCGGGGCCAGCGTCCCCTGTTTAAATGACCCCTATGGGGTCAGTGGACCAATTAGGGTCAGACAGCAGTGTGGAGCTGTGTGCTCATGTTTACTCCCTCAGAGGGTGTTAAAAGCGTTTCCTAATTTAAGTGTTCAATCTTGTGTTTTCAGTTCAGTCTTGTTACATGCTTGCTTTCTCTTTTAAGGAAGTAGTTTTCTGTTACTGATTGAGTTTAATTTGTCACACCAATACCACACTGTAACTGTGTGCTACTTAGAAATGGGAGTCCAACAGACAGGACCTCCAGAGAAACAAGAAAATGCAGTTAACAGGGCAAGAGAGGGTTTTTATTCAAAAAATATGGAAATCGTTATTTAACTAATCATAAGAAAATACACAATTCTAAAATGCAACACACCAGAAAATACAACACACTGGCAGAAAAGGGGAGCAGGGCTGTCGCATACCACGCAGCGGGGAACCCAAAAAAAGGAAAATCCTTTTATCTAACCACCTGTGACACGCAAACAAAAAAAGGGAATCGTGAAGAAACATCACCACCAGGGACTGCTGCCTTGACAGCAAGAAGAGAGGAGGATCAATAAAAACCTGCAATGGGTGCTAGGAAAAACACTAGTGAAGACACTCACCTGAGCACCGATGTGATGTAGATCACATGTAAGCTAGCTGTAAAACCAGACCAGTGTTTCCCACAAATAGGCTTTACTTAGGCGGGCCGCCCAGGTATATTAACAGCTGCACAAGTAAATTCGGCGAACCATTTTAAATCTGTCTGCATATAATCGCTGCGCACCTCCTCTCACTCGTCCACTCTCTCTCTCTCTCTCTCGCAAACACATTGACAATGGACCCGTCTGTGAATTGAATGGTTAGAATCATAAACACCGCTGCACTGTCCAACACAACACTGTCAATGTAAGTAAGTAGTCAGTAAGTAAAGTTTATTTGTATAGCACCTTTCACAGATAAAAAAATCACAAAATGCTTCACAATAAAATGTAATACAGTACAATGTAACGGGGTAGACCTGTATCAGCCAATTTTGAGTGCAGTGGTAGTGTGAGGGGTGAGCACTTAGAGCGAGTGTGCATTTGGTGGGTGTGGTTTTGCACTTGGGTTAATTGCATGGGTATGGACTAATGGCAGACAGGTGTGCTTGGGCATGACAACCATCTGCAAACAATTTAACCAGCCACCCACTGGGCTCAAGAGTCTTCTGTTTGTCTCCTGTGTGCAGATACAGAGTGATTTTGACTGTCTTCTTCCCTGGGGGTAGCTCTTGTTATGTGGGCTGGTGGTAGTGTCTCTATGGGATGGTTTATAAATTGATGTTGTTCAGAGTCTTCTGTTTGTCTCCTGTGTGCAGTGTGCGGGTGTGCTGAGGCTGCTGATTCTTTGCAAGAGTGTGGTACACGGCTGGGTCGTGGTCTGGGGAGCTGCCAGTGTAGCGCCACCGCTACTTAGTAGAGTTACCAGAGGCCCAAGCAGTGAGGCTACAACCAACCAGCCTGTGACCAACAGCAGACCCGTTCCTGTTGTGTTTGGCTTCGCCCACGCAGGAAGACGAAGTTGAGCACACCCAGCCATGACGAACTGCAGTTCCGTTTAACTAACAGTTTCCCCCATTTGAACTCTCTTTTTAACTATCTTAGCCTCAGTCTTGTTTTAACCTTTACATGTCTATTTTATACAAATAAATTTGGAGGTTATATTTTGTACAGCGTGTTCTATTGTTGCCTGCTTATTTTATACACTGGTTGGTCAATTGGGAACTAGTTTGGGGGTGTTACAACTTCATAGTAAAATACAATGCATAAGAAAATTTTAAATACAAATAGAAAACAAAAAGCAAACTCTCCCTTAACTAAAGCCTGCTTGAGTTGCGTTTTAAAAGAATCGACAGAATTCAGACAACGTAGAAAGGGAGGCAATGCATTCCACAGCCTAGGTGCCACTGCTTGGAATGATCGATTTCCCCCCCTGGTTTTAAAATGAGTGTGGGGAACCACTAACAGCCTCTTACCTGATGACCTCAGACCACGGGTCGAAGGAACTTGACCGTGCAGGGCTCTAAAAGTAAGAACCAGGATTTTTAATTGAATTCTATACTGGACTGGTAACCAGTGAAGTGATGCTAAAGCAGGTGTGATGTGCGCCCTATTGTTAATGTGAGTTAAAAGCCTCGCAGCAGAGTTCTGACCAGCCTGGAGACGGTAAAGCTCCTTCTTGCTCAAACAAGTAAAAAGTCAGTAATCTATGCGAGAGGAAATAAAAGCATGAATGATCATCTCCAACTCACCCATTGACACCAGTGTTCTTAATTTGGAAACATTTCTTAGTTGGAATGAACAATTTCTGACTAATTGTTTAGAGTGGTATTCCAAGGACCTCGCAGAATCAAAAACAACACCTAAACTCCTAAGTCAGCAATATGCTCTTTAATCTGAGGTATTGTACTTTCAGGGGCAATAATTTGTTTTTCTGTTTTCTCTGAGTTCAGAAGCAGGACGTTGTCACAAAACCACTGTTTGATACTGGTCAAGCAGTTAATTAAAGAAGACAATTTATGGAACTCAGTTTCCTTAAACAAGCAGTACAATGTCATCCGCATACAGATGGTAAGATATGTCACTGATCTGACTAATTATCTGTCCAAGAGGAATATATACGAAAGGAACAGGATGGGTCCCAAGACAGAACCCTGAGGTACCCCACAGACAACCCTGCAGTTTCAGACATGATCTGATTTACATAAACACTACAACTTCTACCAGAATGGTAGGATGAAAACCATTTTAACACTGATCCAGACATCCCAACCAGATCATGAGTCTATTTATTATAATATTATGATCAGTATCAAAGCAAATGAAAGGTCCAAGAGAACCAAAACTATGTATTCCTTAGAGTTAGCTGACATCAGAACTTTGGCTGTGTTCGAAACGGAAGGCAGTTGCCTCGTTGCCTCTCTACCGTAATAGACAGCTGCCTCAGAAGGCATCACTTTCAAGTGAAGGCAGCTACCTAGCTATTGAAAAGCCAAACGGCTAACAGACGCCTCAGAAATCATACTAAACAAACTTGGTTGGTTACATTCACAGGCTGATATGATACTTCAGTGTTTAGTTCTCGCTAGCTTTTCAAAAATCGAAGCGAGAAAACTACTAAAAACCTTTAAAAACGTATATTTGTGTACAAATTGTCCCCATCTTGAACAGTTTTCGAAAGCTACAGTGGCCGCAGCCGCGCTGCTTTATGGGTAATAGTGAGGGTCAATGCTGCCTTCAAAACTGGCCGTAACTGGGGCAGCTTGAAGGCATCGCAGGAGACAGGAAGAGATCGTTTGAGCGGCGGTTTCAAACAGCCCTCGATGCCTCGCTGTCCTGTTAGACACCTTCTTTAAGTAATGCAGTTTCTGTGGGATGCATTTTACATAAAACATTTTTTAAGGACAGGCTTAACAACAGCATGTTTAAAAAAACAAGGAACAACACCAGTTAAAAGTGAAGTATTAAGCAACTCTACAATACAGGGGTCAATAGAATCAAAAAATAGCACGTAGGGAGAACATCCATAGGACAAGATTAGGGTTTCAATGTATGTAGTAGAGAGGTGATGTCATGTAATGTGACAGGTTTAAAAGAGGACCAAGAATGAGCAGGTCACATGCAGAGTTCTGAGAAATTGATGGTGAGATGTTGGCCCTGACATCTCTGTTCTTATTTACAAAGAAGTGAAGGAATTCATTACAGTCCGATTTAGGAGACACAGGATTGTGCTTATTTTAGGATATAAGCTGAGAAAAGAAGTGAGTTCTCACAATTCTCAGCATCTTATTTAAGGTAACCATATAGTTTTTTTTTTTTCAAGACTTGAAAAATCTGGTGCCATTTTATCTAAAATAGCTAAGCACTGATTATTAAAAGACTGGATAAAAACATCTGCATCACATCAGTGAACACGGGTCAAACAAGCAGAGAACCTCTGATCATCAGCATCATGATTGATAATCCGCCTTTGGACCCTAATTCTCAGGGACGGAGGATCCAGAGGAGACCCACCTTCATAAAAGTTATTAGCAAACATGTAAGGAGCCTAGCTAATTAGGATAGCTATGTTAACGTTAGAATACAGCTGTCGAAGTTAGCACGTATACATAGCTTGTGGTCAAGAGGTGCGTTCGAGAGGACTGTGGCTGACTTTTGCTGACTTGAAAGTCTGTGAGCTGCAGGCGACTGCAGGGGTGGGGTATGAAAACAGTAGCCTGTAGCCATGCAAGCCCAACTTACCACACATCTCCACAAACACACATCTACTACTTATGCTACATTTGTGTACAGATGGTGAAATAATATAAGCAGTAGGCCTACCGTATGTAACAGCAAGGGCATCACTTTGGGTTGAAAAGAGGTGGTGATATAAGGTTTGAGAATAGGGGTGATGAAAGACTTTGGTCACGAGTACAAGAGCAAAAGACACTATTTATAAGAAGTATTTGATGAGGTTTTAAGATTTTAAACTCTTAATCTCCTGCTTAGTTTTTTTAAGAGTACACATAGCCTACAAGAAGACCAGGGGTCTCCGTCTTACCGATTCCAGCAACATCCATGAACACAGAACATTGCAGAAAAATGTCTTCGCACACACTGCTCTCAACATTGGAATACACGTGAATAAAAACATTACTCACTAGCCAACTTATTTCTGCTCTCCTTGCCTTTCCTTCTAATATTTCCACATAAGCACTGAACATACACCTCTGCTGCAAAGACAGAGGATCGCCCTTTTTCCCTCTCCCTGTATTTGTCGCCCTGTTGGCCAAAATGACACAGCACTCGCAATTTCCACCCGCAGGTGTGTGGAGGAGGCTTGTTAATGAGGAAGCAAATCGAAACCGAAACCAAAATTGTACCCAGTTGCACCTGCAACAAAGTGTTCACTGTTGCTTTACCTGGTCCGTGCTTGTGAAATATCCACCGTCTGAACCTTATAACGTAATGAATGATCATTTCCCTCAGTGTTTCTCTGCAAAATGCTTAAATGGGTCGCCAAATATAGTTAATGTACCTCAACGGCTGCCCCAGTAAAGCTGATGTGTGGGAAACACTGATGAATTAACATCAATCGGACTGGCCCACCCCAAAACAAATAGTGCGGCCCATCTGGCATATGCCAGAATCTGGCCTTGGATACGAACTAAACCATAAGAATGCGTTTTTGAGATAAACCAATTGCATACAACTTATCTAAAAGTAATAGTGATCCACCAAATCAAAAGCTTTCTTGAGATCAATAAAAAATAGCCCCTGTAAGATTACCTTTATCAATGCTGAAAACACATCATTAGTTTTAAAAGAGCAGCAGTTGTTGAAAGATTAGGTCTAAAACTGGATTGAAATAGTGAAAGGATAGTATTGGTCTTAAGATGCTGTGACAATTGATTTAATATTAGTTTCTCATATACTTAAGCAGTAGAACAGATTATTAATGGGACCGATGTCTGAAGTGTTTGTAATGGCTTTTCAACTGTTCCTAAACTGTTTAGGATTTTTTAAATTATTAGAGAGACATTCTTTATAATAATTAGATTTTGCGTTCTGGGTCATGGTCTTAGAAATATTTCTTAGTTGTATGTTAGTTGAGAGGAATTTCTGCAGGTGAAATTTAAGACAGTAGTTCACAGTGGCTCCCTTGATCTGCAGGAAACCTCTCCAGACCAAGGAGTGCCAGGATTTTGTTACCTTTGGACAGAACCATATCAGCCTCTTCCTCCTGTTTGCAGCCTTTTTAGTAAACTAAGCTAACAGACTGCTGACTGTAGCTTCACATATAATAATCAGTAGATGATGGACAGAAAAAATGAACAAATATCTAACTTTACATGAACCTGCAGGACACAGAAAGCTGTGAATGAAATGTCATTATGTTTACTGGATAAGGCTTTAATTCTAATTCTCCTAATAGTAGCATACATGTTTATTTTGCACAATGAATGGAGATTATCATTATTATATATATATATATATATATATATTAGTAAAAGTCATTTTGAGATGATCAAAAGGGGTTGGGAATACTCCAATTGATCAACAATTGGAGTGAATGTCCAACATTGATGAAAATGAAGATTAGTAAAATGACTTCTTGACACACACACATGAAAAGTATACATTTGTATCTTTATTGTGGAGGTCTAATGCATGTCAACAGAGCAACAGGTTACATTGACCAGGTTGAATCATGACATATGTAACTATCCCAGTTACTGAGGACTGGTTATGTGAGATACACAAATAGAGGTACGATTCATAGAACATGGGATGTCATTCCATTTCAGATCAATCACATAGTTTATGTGAACACAATGTTCATTTCCCCTCGCGTTGTCTGGCTGTCCGGCACTCCAGATGTCAAAGTCCACTGCAGACCCATCAGACCACATCCAGCTGCCTTCTTTGTGGACATCACTGAGTCCGATCCAGCTTCTTGCCTTCACCTCGTGGTCAACGTTTTTGGTCAGGGATTTGACAAAGTCCTCTTCCTCCAGACTGTGGATGGACACCAGGTTGGCTCCCTCTGACACACAGTTCAGCTCTGCATCAGCCCAGGTCATTGGTGTGGCGACGTATTTGTAGTAGCGGCCGTTGAAGCTTTGCCAGCCAGAGTTGCCAGGCTGTACTCTCACTTGATGGTCATCTGAAGCAGACACAGCACCCAGAGCCAGACCAAACAAGATGAGGATCAACAGCATGTTGGTGTCAGAGACTCTGTCCAAGTCTTCGGAGTATGTGATCTTCCCGTTTGGATGTTATCAAATATCTTGCAGACACAGTTGAAAGGCCACTTTCTTTTATACGCTTCAGAGAGGGTGTGTTTTTGTTAATGTTGGTGTAATATCATTGGTCAAATGTCCTTGGCAAACACTTTCAGTTGGAAACAACTACACGGTATCTGAACACGAGCCAAGAAAAACCACAAGCTCGCCCCAGAGATGTCACATAAAACATAGAATTTATTCATTTCACTAATAATTGACGTAGTAAAATACAGCTTTACAAAATGCATGTGGCTTCAGCTGTCAAAAGATTGAGGGAACACAAGGTGAGCCGTATTGCTTTGTGGTTGACTAACATTTACAACTGATGAATAATAACAACATACCAAACATGCGCATTGATTTACACATTAACAATATTACAACAGTACAAAGCTTCAGTGTGTCCTCTCTTTCACCGTGAGCTTTTTGTTTTGTTTTAACATACAAACAAGAACATTGCTTCAAACATTACTTTTACACAGTCATGACAGTGGACGTTAAAACACTAAATACACCTTCCTGTTGGTTTCCTGCACTGGTAGACGAAGTACACAAATCCTGTACTTGAGTAAAAGTACAGATACCCGTGTTTAATATTACTCCACTAAAAGTAGAAGTCTTTTATTTAAATTTCTACTCACAGTCTCACAGTACAAAAGTACTTGCTTTTAAAAATACTTAAGTACTATTTCAGGGGTTTCGGACATGGCAAACTTTACTATTTATTAAACAGGTAATTATTAACACATTTATTATTATAACATTTATTAACATTTATTATAAACAGGATGTTCTTTCAATAATAATAAAATAAAAGTTACTCACGTGTGTGTGTGTGTGTGTGTGTGTGTGTGTGTGTGTCAGTGGTGGATGAAGAATCCAGTAGAAATGAAAGTACTATGACCACACTGTAACTGAGGTGGTGATGGCACAATGGATAAGACAAATACCTTTGGTGTGAGAGGTGCGGGTTCAATCCCCCACTGTGGCTCATCTACCATTGTGCCCCTGAGCAAGATGCTTAACCCCTAGTTACTCCAGAGGCGTGCGACCTCTGACAATGTATAGCAATTGTAAGTTGCTTTGGATAAAAGCGTCAGCTAAATGAATAAATTGTTTTAAATGTTTCTTAGAAATGGGAGGCCAACGGACAGGACCTCCAGAGAAACAGGAACATGCAGTTAAAATCAGCAGCTGAAAAATGCTGATTCCAGCAATGAACTAGTAAAATTTGTGCAACCTTCTGTGACAGCCTCTCCTCCACATTCTTGCATTGTGCATAAAAGAACAGAAAAGGAAGCAGGTGTAGCAAGACCTGCACAGAACTATTGCAACTACACCACCTAGGGGAATTTCGCCCACAGTAAATTCTACGCCAAATGTTAATATCCTAAGAACACACAAATTCATCAAGGAGGGTTTTCATTCAAAAAACTATGAAAATCTTTATTTAAGTAATCATAAGAAAATACACGATTCTAAATTGCCACACGTCAGATAATACTACATAAAATTAGCACACTGACAGGAAAGGGGGAAAGGGAGCAGGGCTGTGGCATACCGCGAAGCGGGGGAACCCAAAATAAGGTAAATCATTTTGGGTGACAGGAAAAACCTTTCACTACCGGCCTGTGCAACTTCTCAGCCGTGGCAGGGAGAGCAAGGCAAGACCAATGACAAGTGGAAAAGGAACAGACACTTAACCCTTGTGCTTTGTTGACCAAATTTTCTCTTTACTTCTGACCCAATTAAAACCAAATATGTCTTTATATAAGGGCAAGACTGAATGTTTAGGCCAGGGGCGATTCTAGGATCAGACCTGTAGCGGTGCTCAGCCCCTAATGAGAATGTAGCATGCGTACAATGTCTTGCAAAAGTGTTCACTGATTGGTGGAGAGTATAAGTAGGCCCACTAGAGAGGAGCTGTTGCGGAGCGGGTCAGTGAAGGGCGTCACTTTGTGTTGAAAAGTGGTGGGGACATTAGGGTTCAGGTTAGAGGGATGATTATACATTTGGGTCATGAGAACAAGACAAGAAGATTTTTAGCACTATTTAGTAGATTCAGTATTTGATGCAGAAATATATGTGCGGAGGGTCTGGGGGTCCTCCCCCAGAAGATTTTGAGCATTAAACTTGTAATTTCCTGCATTCTGGAGACATTGTCTGCTCCAATTTACGGTGGGAATGTCTGTTTTTATATGAAGGAAAACTATATTGCATTGCATGTTTTCTTATTGTGTAAATCAACATTTCTCAAAGCATTTTCATTTGTTAGTTAACATTTGTTGGTGCAAGCTGTTTTTTAGAACATTTTTAACAAATGCTTTCAAAAAGTGATGGGGACAAAATCAGCCATTTTAAAAAGGGGTTCGGGGCCAGCGTCCCCTGTTTAAATGACCCCTATGGGGTCAGTGGACCAATTAGGGTCAGACAGCAGTGTGGAGCTGTGTGCTCATGTTTACTCCCTCAGAGGGTGTTAAAAGCGTTTCCTAATTTAAGTGTTCAATCTTGTGTTTTCAGTTCAGTCTTGTTACATGCTTGCTTTCTCTTTTAAGGAAGTAGTTTTCTGTTACTGATTGAGTTTAATTTGTCACACCAATACCACACTGTAACTGTGTGCTACTTAGAAATGGGAGTCCAACAGACAGGACCTCCAGAGAAACAAGAAAATGCAGTTAACAGGGCAAGAGAGGGTTTTTATTCAAAAAATATGGAAATCGTTATTTAACTAATCATAAGAAAATACACAATTCTAAAATGCAACACACCAGAAAATACAACACACTGGCAGAAAAGGGGAGCAGGGCTGTCGCATACCACGCAGCGGGGAACCCAAAAAAAGGAAAATCCTTTTATCTAACCACCTGTGACACGCAAACAAAAAAAGGGAATCGTGAAGAAACATCACCACCAGGGACTGCTGCCTTGACAGCAAGAAGAGAGGAGGATCAATAAAAACCTGCAATGGGTGCTAGGAAAAACACTAGTGAAGACACTCACCTGAGCACCGATGTGATGTAGATCACATGTAAGCTAGCTGTAAAACCAGACCAGTGTTTCCCACAAATAGGCTTTACTTAGGCGGGCCGCCCAGGTATATTAACAGCTGCACAAGTAAATTCGGCGAACCATTTTAAATCTGTCTGCATATAATCGCTGCGCACCTCCTCTCACTCGTCCACTCTCTCTCTCTCTCTCGCAAACACATTGACAATGGACCCGTCTGTGAATTGAATGGTTAGAATCATAAACACCGCTGCACTGTCCAACACAACACTGTCAATGTAAGTAAGTAGTCAGTAAGTAAAGTTTATTTGTATAGCACCTTTCACAGATAAAAAAATCACAAAATGCTTCACAATAAAATGTAATACAGTACAATGTAACGGGGTAGACCTGTATCAGCCAATTTTGAGTGCAGTGGTAGTGTGAGGGGTGAGCACTTAGAGCGAGTGTGCATTTGGTGGGTGTGGTTTTGCACTTGGGTTAATTGCATGGGTATGGACTAATGGCAGACAGGTGTGCTTGGGCATGACAACCATCTGCAAACAATTTAACCAGCCACCCACTGGGCTCAAGAGTCTTCTGTTTGTCTCCTGTGTGCAGATACAGAGTGATTTTGACTGTCTTCTTCCCTGGGGGTAGCTCTTGTTATGTGGGCTGGTGGTAGTGTCTCTATGGGATGGTTTATAAATTGATGTTGTTCAGAGTCTTCTGTTTGTCTCCTGTGTGCAGTGTGCGGGTGTGCTGAGGCTGCTGATTCTTTGCAAGAGTGTGGTACACGGCTGGGTCGTGGTCTGGGGAGCTGCCAGTGTAGCGCCACCGCTACTTAGTAGAGTTACCAGAGGCCCAAGCAGTGAGGCTACAACCAACCAGCCTGTGACCAACAGCAGACCCGTTCCTGTTGTGTTTGGCTTCGCCCACGCAGGAAGACGAAGTTGAGCACACCCAGCCATGACGAACTGCAGTTCCGTTTAACTAACAGTTTCCCCCATTTGAACTCTCTTTTTAACTATCTTAGCCTCAGTCTTGTTTTAATCCTTTACATGTCTATTTTATACAAATAAATTTGGAGGTTATATTTTGTACAGCGTGTTCTATTGTTGCCTGCTTATTTTATACACTGGTTGGTCAATTGGGAACTAGTTTGGGGGTGTTACAACTTCATAGTAAAATACAATGCATAAGAAAATTTTAAATACAAATAGAAAACAAAAAGCAAACTCTCCCTTAACTAAAGCCTGCTTGAGTTGCGTTTTAAAAGAATCGACAGAATTCAGACAACGTAGAAAGGGAGGCAATGCATTCCACAGCCTAGGTGCCACTGCTTGGAATGATCGATTTTCCCCCCCTGGTTTTAAAATGAGTGTGGGGAACCACTAACAGCCTCTTACCTGATGACCTCAGACCACGGGTCCGAAGGAACTTGACCGTGCAGGGCTCTAAAAGTAAGAACCAGGATTTTTAATTGAATTCTATACTGGACTGGTAACCAGTGAAGTGATGCTAAAGCAGGTGTGATGTGCGCCCTATTGTTAATGTGAGTTAAAAGCCTCGCAGCAGAGTTCTGACCAGCCTGGAGACGGTAAAGCTCCTTCTTGCTCAAACAAGTAAAAAGTCAGTAATCTATGCGAGAGGAAATAAAAGCATGAATGATCATCTCCAACTCACCCATTGACACCAGTGTTCTTAATTTGGAAACATTTCTTAGTTGGAATGAACAATTTCTGACTAATTGTTTAGAGTGGTATTCCAAGGACCTCGCAGAATCAAAAACAACACCTAAACTCCTAAGTCAGCAATATGCTCTTTAATCTGAGGTATTGTACTTTCAGGGGCAATAATTTGTTTTTCTGTTTTCTCTGAGTTCAGAAGCAGGACGTTGTCACAAAACCACTGTTTGATACTGGTCAAGCAGTTAATTAAAGAAGACAATTTATGGAACTCAGTTTCCTTAAACAAGCAGTACAATGTCATCCGCATACAGATGGTAAGATATGTCACTGATCTGACTAATTATCTGTCCAAGAGGAAATATATACGAAAGGAACAGGATGGGTCCCAAGACAGAACCCTGAGGTACCCCACAGACAACCCTGCAGTTTCAGACATGATCTGATTTACATAAACACTACAACTTCTACCAGAATGGTAGGATGAAAACCATTTTAACACTGATCCAGACATCCCAACCAGATCATGAAGTCTATTTATTATAATATTATGATCAGTATCAAAGCAAATGAAAGGTCCAAGAGAACCAAAACTATGTATTCCTTAGAGTTAGCTGACATCAGAACTTTGGCTGTGTTCGAAACGGAAGGCAGTTGCCTCATTGCCTCTCTACCGTAATAGACAGCTGCCTCAGAAGGCATCACTTTCAAGTGAAGGCAGCTACCTAGCTATTGAAAAGCCAAACGGCTAACAGACGCCTCAGAAATCATACTAAACAAACTTGGTTGGTTACATTCACAGGCTGATATGATACTTCAGTGTTTAGTTCTCGCTAGCTTTTCAAAAATCGAAGCGAGAAAACTACTAAAAACCTTTAAAAACGTATATTTGTGTACAAATTGTCCGCCATCTTGAACAGTTTTCGAAAGCTACAGTGGCCGCAGCCGCGCTGCTTTATGGGTAATAGTGAGGGTCAATGCTGCCTTCAAAACTGGCCGTAACTGGGGCAGCTTGAAGGCATCGCAGGAGACAGGAAGAGATCGTTTGAGCGGCGGTTTCAAACAGCCCTCGATGCCTCGCTGTCCTGTTAGACACCTTCTTTAAGTAATGCAGTTTCTGTGGGATGCATTTTACATAAAACATTTTTTAAGGACAGGCTTAACAACAGCATGTTTAAAAAAACAAGGAACAACACCAGTTAAAAGTGAAGTATTAAGCAACTCTACAATACAGGGGTCAATAGAATCAAACAAATAGCACGTAGGGAGAACATCCATAGGACAAGATTAGGGTTTCAATGTATGTAGTAGAGAGGTGATGTCATGTAATGTGACAGGTTTAAAAGAGGACCAAGAATGAGCAGGTCACATGCAGAGTTCTGAGAAATTGATGGTGAGATGTTTGCCCTGACATCTCTGTTCTTATTTACAAAGAAGTGAAGGAATTCATTACAGTCCGATTTAGGAGACACAGGATTGTGCTTATTTTAGGATATAAGCTGAGAAAAGAAGTGAGTTCTCACAATTCTCAGCATCTTATTTAAGGTAACCCTATAGTTTTTTTTTTTCAAGACATTGAAAAATCTGGTGCCATTTTATCTAAAATAGCTAAGCACTGATTATTAAAAGACTGGATAAAAACATCTGCATCACATCAGTGAACACGGGTCAAACAAAGCAGAGAACCTCTGATCATCAGCATCATGATTGATAATCCGCCTTTGGACCCTAATTCTCAGGGACGGAGGATCCAGAGGAGACCCACCTTCATAAAAGTTATTAGCAAACATGTAAGGAGCCTAGCTAATTAGGATAGCTATGTTAACGTTAGAATACAGCTGTCGAAGTTAGCACGTATACATAGCTTGTGGTCAAGAGGTGCGTTCGAGAGGACTGTGGCTGACTTTTGCTGACTTGAAAGTCTGTGAGCTGCAGGCGACTGCAGGGGTGGGGTATGAAAACAGTAGCCTGTAGCCATGCAAGCCCAACTTACCACACATCTCCACAAACACACATTCACTACTTATGCTACATTTGTGTACAGATGGTGAAATAATATAAGCAGTAGGCCTACCGTATGTAACAGCAAGGGCATCACTTTGGGTTGAAAAGAGGTGGTGATATAAGGTTTGAGAATAGGGGTGTGATGAAAGACTTTGGTCACGAGTACAAGAGCAAAAGACACTATTAAGTATTTGATGAGGTTTTAAGATTTTAAGCATTAAACTCTTAATTTCCTGCTCAGTTTTTTTAAGAGTACACGTAGCGTACAAGAAGACCAGGGGTCTCCGTCTTACCGATTCCAGCAACATCCATGAACACAGAACATTGCAGAAAAATGTCTTCGCACACACTGCTCTCAACATTGGAATACACATGAATAAAAACATTACTCACTATTCTGTGCTGTATGACTGTTTATGCCAAGAGTCTTAATGTGTCAAAAATGGGCCGAACCATCCCCTGCTGCATTAGGGGTGTTGACCTCTTACCTTCCAAGAGGACGACGACACAGATTGGACCCAACTGGACGAAACACTGAAGATGCATCTTTCTAGCACAGCCATTCAACTTAGCCATAATGAAGACACTCACCTGAGCACCGATGTGAAGAAGATCACATGTAAGCTAGCTGGATAACAAGACGTAAAATACGTTTTGCAAATAGTGTTCAATATATAGCATTATGAAAAGTATGTCTGGGCTACAGAACTGAACTAGCTACAAAGAAAAATCATGGTATTCGGAGGAGAAAGATATGAATGTAACTTTATGGAATAGATTCAGGCCAGCTAATATTAAAGCAACATTAGCTGTTAATAATGTTGTTAGTTTTTCTTAACAAAAGACCAATGTTGAAAACAGAGCAACATTTACACACACTGCTGTGTTGCTTACCTTTGATGTGAGGGTCATTTTATCTCCGTTTTGCATCTCAACACGTTCTCACTCCCGACTCGTCGCATACTGACGCTTTGTCAAGGCCCTTTGGCGTAGCTTTTTAACGCCTTGGGTACCCATTTTAGCGCCATTTTTAGACTTTTAGGGCTCCGTGGTCACTTACCAACAACAAATATGCAATGTCCGGTTAGACTTTTAAAATAAATTGCAATTTGGTTAGATTTAGGCACAAAAAGTACTTGGTTAGGTTTAGCCAACAAAACTACCTGGTTACGGCTAGGAAAGGATCATGGTTTGAGTTAAAATAACTACGTATGTCAGTAAACACGTAAGTTAACTTACGTCACTTACGTATCTTACACAATTTACGTAACTTGCTTAACTTAAACAAAAATATTTAATGTAGACTTTTTGTTTCACACAGGAAACGAACCACGGTCTCCTGGTTCAAAGTTGGGGTTCTGGCCCTCCTTCCACTCCAATCACCTCCTCACTCACTTTTCTGTTTAATATCATATACCTACCTTTAGCGGTACAGGGCTTCCCAATGCGTTGAACTACAACACTATAGGGATCCCCAGTGCGTTACAAACTGATGCTGATGGGTCTTGACCATGCATCCATATGTGACGAGTCAGGGAGTCAGAAAGGGTTGGTTTTTCAGCAAATTTCTGTCCAAGAGTCATGGGACATATGTAACGTACATAAGGTCAGGTACACCTTTTCAACGGTCATACGTATGTCGTTTTGGGACAGTTAATAACCTACTTGTTTTATTGTTTAGGGATGAGGACGTATGATTTTCTTCATCTGCACGGTGTCTTAGCAAATGTACGTTACTTAGAAATGGGAGACCAAGGGACAGGACCTTCATTGAAACAGGAACAAGAAGTTAAGATGAGGCAACTGAAAAGGGCTGATTCTAACAATGAAATTGTGAAATATCTCAGACCTTCTGTGTGACAGCCTGTCCTCTACATTCTTGCTTTGTGCAAAAAAAGAATCGATAGGGAAGCAGGCTTTTTGGCTGTGGGGACCTTTAGTCTTTGTAACCTCTTACGATTTTAAATATGATAATTTCTGACCTAGTTTATTAGGGCTGCAATTAAATATTCTTTCAGATTGGTCTGCCAATGATTATCTCAATTAATCATTTTATTTTATGTCCAATGCCCGTCACAATTTCTCAGAGTCCATGGTGACCTGATACAACATTTAAGTGCTGAATAATAATCACTAAGCAATGTTAAATAGATAGAGTCCTAATTAACAAAATGTATAACAATAAACAGTGACTGGGGATCTGCTTCAGTTTGCTGATGAGTATTTTTGTAGCGGTGTAGCAGCAAAAAATTAGTTCCAGTACTGCCCTTATTCACATGATGGCGTGCCACCGTCCCCCTAAGAAAACCCTTGTGCTATAGAAATGCCCTACACTGGTAGTTAGTCTCTAATTTGGTAATGCTAAGTAATAAGTTGTTAATAATCATAAGCATTCATGCATTACAATGAGTTCAGCATTACGAAAGTCTACTGCAGCATGTCAACCCTTTCTTATATGTCTCGTCTCATCCAGGTTTTGATAGGTCAGTTTGCAAAAAAGTGACGTTAAAGAGCGCCTCAACTTTATGAAAAGCTGAACATGTTTTAACAAAAGGTACCTGTTAAGGTTACCCTCAGCCCTGTATTCTCTGTGACACTAACAATTACACGGTATCTGAACATAAGCCAAGAAAAACCACAAGCTCGCCCAGACATGTCACATAAAACCTATAATTTATTAATTTCAGTCAAATCTGACATAGTAAAACGCAGCTTTAAAAAATACATGTGGCTTCAGCTGTCAGAAGGTTGAGGGAACACAAGGGGAGACGTATTGCTTTGTGGTTGACTACTTTTTTTTCCCATTTACAGCTGATAAATAACAACATACCAAACATAGGCATATATTTACACATCAACAATATTACAACAGTACAAAGCCTTCAATGTGTCCTCTCTTGCATTGTGAACTGTTTCTTTTGTTTGTTTTAACATGCAAACAGGTTTTAAACAACACTGCTTTAAAAAAAAACGTAACTTTACACAGTCATGACAACGGCTGATAAAACACTAAATACACCTTGCTGTTGGTTTCTTTCCGATTACAGCATCTGACCCCAGAGGAAACAGACAGGCATCGTCACACTGACTTGCTCTTCTGCTGCCCTCAAGTGGCCCCAAAACAAAACAACAAGTACTTTGACATTCCAGCATCATCTTCTAAAAATGCAATTCCACATGGTTGAACCTCTCTGAACATGGCACATGAACGTTTGTCACCTCAAAATAAATAAATAAACAATATATTACAATAAATAACTAGTATAGCACAATTATTCTGCTCTTTGAACACGATGCACAGAGGTGTGTTTGTGCATGTGTGCGTCATGTACAGGTTAATAGTAAAAATAACTACCACAAGGCCTTTCTTTGACACTGAATATGAACAGATCATGGTGTGACTATCAGCTCCAGCAGATGAAGAATCACTGACTTAGTTTTGTTTATGACTATTCTTATCATTGTAAAGGTGTATATGTAAATGTAATATTTGTGGATATAAATAACTCCCTGTAAAGGAACAATCTCAAGACTCACGTGTGTTATCTCATGGAACACTTCCAGAATAATAAATAGACTTCTTTATCATTTCTTTAGATTTTATATCTGAATAATAAATACTTAAATGGCTCAAGTAAGCTTCCAATTTGAATTAATCAATTTGCAAAAAACTGACTCCACATTCAGTTTAAAAGCATCTACAAGAATATTTAAGACAATGACTATGCTGCTCGTCACAAAAGAATTGTGGTTAAAAGTGAATCTTCACCTTCATATCTTCTCTGATGGTTTTCTTGCAATGAACCAAAGATGCGTTTGGCACAAGAACAGTTTTGGAAATCTAAGTCCTCGCTTGTCTATTTGATTCTTTAAGATCTACAAGAGAAAGCAGGTCTGTGCTCTGAAAGATGAAACACGTGTGGCAACAACATTTATATTATTATAGTATTGCACTTTATCCCCCATGTTTTCTAACTATGCAAACTATGCAAGACGTGCACCGCTACATAACATTTAGGAATCACACTCTTTAGATGTTTCCTCCTACTCAGCAGAAATGAACCACTGAAGTGACTGGCTATGCATGATGCAGATACAGGGCACAGACAAAATAACACAAACATTAATAAGGTTGAGATGTGAAGACTGCTCATGGTCTTATCATTGTCACTCCCCACATCCCAAGCTGCATTTCCTTCCTGGTGACTACAGACTAACTACTGAGTGAATCTTATCAACAAGACAGGCAGCTCCATCACTGATCTGAATAACAAATAGATATTTCCCACTTGTCACGGCCTTATCAGGAAGATATTGTCAGAATTGGATGATTTGTTTCGTTTGAAATGAACACATTTATTTCAGCCAATATCTAATTGGAGGGCCAAAATAATGAGAACCAACGTTAGAGTGATAACTGTACTACCAAAAATCCTGCTGGATTCTGACCATAACAGAGGAAGTCTTTGCCGTTTACACAAGACCACTTCTGAATGAAGTGATCTTTTCAGTCAGTAAGAATGAATCACCAGTCAAAATCTCCCCATGAACATGATTTTGTTGAATAAAGCCATTTCTTAAAGGTCTGTGGAGTATCGCTTTGACATTTCTGTTAACATAATATAACTCGAGGATTAAAAAAATAAAGCAAAAAAAAAAAAGCTCTATTATGGGGCTGTGTTTCCATAGCAACCCAGGGTGAGTAGGCTTTTATCACGCACCCTTGAAATCAGTCATTATAGTGTCAGCAAGCATCTCTGCGAGGAGTCAGATGTGTTTTACATGATCAAAGAGCAGACATCATTCCAGGTCTCATTCAAGGAAATCAAATTCTGTGATTAAAAAAAGACATTCATTCCTAAACAAACCAAGAGCTCTACAGTACGTCTATGCTGCAGGACTCAATGTGACATTTGGCAAAGTAAAATGTATAGGTCCATGTTATTTAAAGTATCAATGTAAAATTATCATTATCTATTCACACAAAAACATCACAGAGAGACAGAGAGAGTGTTTGGCTAAAAGTCAACCAGGAGTAAAATGGAAAAAACAAACAAAAAAAACAAAAACAGGTAGAACCAAAAAACACTTACTACTCACTAACAGTTTTTGAACTTTGCACGTTCAGGAGATCTTTAGTGTTTCAAACATCACATTCAGTAAATGCTCCGACAATGCTTCCTTCACGTGACAGATACAATACACTGTTAATGTTGCACCAACCCACTGAGGCTGTTAGGTCATCAGTGGGAAAAGGCAAAAAAGCAAACAAAGTGTAGGTATGTTAAAGTGTTGTACTGCTTCAACAATGGCTCCTGCTTCTGTTACATAATATGCCACCACACCATAACCAAAGAAAATCTGTATCATACACCTAAATATCTATGGCATGTATCCTGGAATGTGGCCATCAGGTTCTAAACAAAGCTAACTCCTCTACAGTCGGTTTTGTGTTTGAAAACTGAAATGATGAAGAGGCTATCAAGTCCTTGGTAAAAAGGAACATTCCACCTGCTGAACAGGCTGATAAATAACCAAAAGCTCAACACGAGAACAAAAACATATTCAGTCCAACAGATACTGTACAAACTAATTACAGCGTCCTCTACTCTAGGTCTCAGTTTGGCAAACCTCCATCTTGCTGTGCAGAATCTCTTCCTGCAGACAGTTCACAGAGCGTGTATGAACTTTATTTCTTTTATAAGCACATGTTCAGTGTCATAAAGCCTTTGGAGAACAGGTAGTGTGCAGCTCTGTGTCAGAACACATGGCACCCTATTGTCCACTTGGCACCACTGCTGGTCATGTGATTTTGTTACTGTGTATGTGTGAGTGTGTGACATTTTGCTGAACAAAGCGTCCTCCATGTCTCACGCACTCTGGGTGCAAGCATTTCCACTGCGCTGTGTTTTTGTGTGTATGTGTCTATGAGGGCATGGGTGTGTGTGTGTTGTGTGTGTGTTTAAGCGCGTGGCTCCAGTTTGTGTGACAATTCGAAAAGAGTCTGCTGATTGTCGATAATGTGCAGGTAGTGAACGCTCGCCCTCACCTCTGCACTGTCAACCCCGATTACCTCGTTGCCTAAGAGACAGACACAAAACACGCACATTAGTCATGCAGGAGAGCTTTCTGACATGAACACACATTCGGTACACACACACAGACTGTATTACGGCCATATAAAGAGAATAAAAGCCTGTCTGGAAATGGTTGCTTAGAAACTGTAAGAGAAAACTGAGTGGGAGAAACAACACTCAGGTACAGATGCAATACACCAACTCAGGTGCAGATGGCGGTAGATTCCTCACAATAAATGCATTCACCAATGCAACACCAATATTTCATCCAACACTAACAGTTTGTCACAAGAGGGGAAACATTAAGTCTGAACAACCCCTGTAACTTAAACTATCTTATAATTTGTGATGTCTTGACTGATGACTTCACTCAGAAGAGTGAGAAGACTCACCTGGCTGATCGCTTTGGCAGTGGCGAATCATTCTCACTGTGTCTGCGATCATATGCTGTTGGTTTAGAAGAAGACACGTTGCATCAGCGCAATACCAGACAATCAACACTTCACAGCAGATTTGTACTTGCCCCATAGCACTAAATATCAACATAAATAACATCTAGACAGTTTTATTCAAAATGATGCAAAGCCTCTTCCTGAGCTGTCACCTAATGAATTTTGACCTTATTTTTCTTTATGGCAATACAAATGTAAGTGTGCAACAGTTTTACTTTTAGTGATGGTGAGGTGAGTGAAGTTAGAGTCACCTGTTAAACAGAAAGCATGGCACTTTTGCACAATAGAGGTTCGTCTAAGTGAATTTTCAATATATTGTATAAATAAAGGTTTCAATCTATCAGTTAACTCATTGATCTGGAAAAATAGCACGTTCCCTTCCGTCATTGGTCACTTCCTCCTATTCTCAGACCTGACAAATTTACCTGTTTCCACTAATAAAAGTTGCACTTTTTTTATGACCACAACTAATTAACTAGCCATTAATGCTGTTTCGGTGCTTCTGACTGATTACGCGGTTTGTTTCTTCTTTTCCCAACTTGTAAAAACTCTGAAAGTTCTTCTTTTTTTCCATTTTGGCAACATGCTGCTCTGTTTAATTACTGTGAAACGAACATATGATGGGAGCAGCTGTGGCTCAGTGGGTAGAGCTGGTTGGCAGTGGGATCACCAGCTCCTCCTGTCCACATGTCCAAGTGTCCTTGGGCAAGACACCGAACCACAAATTGCTCCCGCTCGTCAGGCCAGCACCTTGCACAGGAGCTCGCTGTGAGTGTGTGTGTGAATGAGAGGCAAATTATAAAGTGTATATAACCCCTTTACCAAAAATCACTTGGTGATGCATCTTATCGTATTATGAATGTAGTGACCAGATGACAGTATAACAATCACTCATTTAATATGTGGCCTTTGCTGTGTTGCATTTTAAAACGCAAACATTGAAAGGCTGACTCAACTTACCAACTTCTCAAAATTGACCAGGTTGTCATGGAAGGTCTTATTTCCCTCATGGATAAAGGTGATATCTGAGAGCAGGGAATTAGTATTAAGTATTAGGGTTCATTCTCCAAAAACAATAATGTGTGTGTGTGTGTGTGTGTGTGTGTGTGTGTGTGTGTGTGTATAGAGATGATACCTTTCAGGAGAAGAGGCATGAAAGGGATCTTGGGAGGTTTCATCCTCTTGAAAGATTCCCTATAGGCTTTGTGGTTCAGAGATGGATCCTGAAGAAAGATGGGTGGTAGATGGGGAAAGACAGAAAACAAAGAAAACAAAAGGATTGGAAAAGGAGATGGGACTTCAACATTTGATAATTAAACCAAAAGGGGACCATATATAAAGCTCTGCATCTATCGCCGTTTCTGTACAGTAAGTGTCTCACCGTGATGAGCTCGAGCTCTGAGAAAAGCTTCTTGAACTTCCCTGGACATTTCTGAAAGGAAGGTGTTTGGTCAGAATTCAATTTAAAATACAGAGCTGTGTGTGTAAATACACTCGCAACGCAACGCAACGCAACAACACGCACGCTTACCTCCCAGGTTTGATTGAGTCGGCTGACAGCTGCTGTGTTAAGACCCATGATGATGGCAAATGCAGAGTTCAAATTTCTTTGGGCTTTACAACTATAATTACACAGAAGTGTGAAAGTGAGCATAATGAATAAAAATCTAGCTGCTGTTGATACATGCATTTTTATTTGTATTTCTGTGTGTGTTCTTACTGAGCTGCGATCTTGATGAACTTCTTGAGCAGCTGTACTCTCTTGTTGAGCGATACACACATGAGCACCTCGGACATGACCCACTGCTGGACCTCGTTACAGCGCTGGAGCAGAACTGAGAGTGCTGCCGTGTGGCCGGTACCAGCAGCACGACTGAGTGTGTAGTACACCAGCTCTTGCTGCATGTGGTGAGAGGGAAGGGTGTGAGTCGAAGGTTTTCAGAAAAATGCAACACAAAATGTGTACTCCCTTCACCTCAGGTACCATAACATTATTTTCATTGTTGATTCATCTATCCATTACCTTTTCATTTTCATTATTTGTTTATTCAGTCACAAATCTTCAGAGCCCAAGGTGACATCTCAGTATAGCTCATTTTATCCACCAAATTGTCAAAAACCCGTATAAAATCAATTAATATCATCAATCATATAAAGCAGAGAAAAGCAGCAAATTCTCACATTTGAGAATGGAAATCAGCCCGTTTTCTACCCCCATTTTTCAAAATGACAGCCGCTCAGCTGCAGGAGACTTTCTGTACTCATGATCCAGCAAGTCTTATAGAGCATTTGCATTTTAAATGCTTATGTTCCAGCAATCTCTATTATGAATATGAATTTATTATTATTTAAGTATGTGACACACCACAAGCATATATTTGTGTGTTTGTGTGTGTGTGTGTGTGTGTGTGTGTGTATACCTCATGGATGGATTTGAAGAGGCTCCAGTCCAAGTGTGTGAGAGCAGCTGCCACATCCCAGGTGTTAATACCTAAGAGTCGCACCGGCCTCCTGCTTAGCTCAGCACTGTCTGTTAAAGGAGGCTGCACACATACACAGCAGAAAGTTAAGTTAGTACATAGAAATATAAATAACACACAGGTACCGTCTATTTACAGGAATAGGGCTATCTCTACATAAGCTAAACAATCTCACCTCATGGGCGGCTTCAGCTAACACAACATTCAAAAAATTTAAAAGAAACAAAAAACAATATGGCACAAGTCCATGAGAGCAGTGCCTCCAGCCTACATACAAGCAAAATTGAAAGCCTACAAGGGGTGCGGTGATCCTAAAACATAACTGTTCTGTCCAACTCTGGTTCCAGGCCACTATAATAACTACATTTCTGCATGTGAGCCTGACAATTTATGTTAACTAGTCATGGGTCATTTGTGGGGTTGTGATGGGGTAGTGGATAAAACACATGCCTTTGGTGTGAGAGACCTGGGTTCACACATGGATGGACACATCTACCAATGTGTCCCTGGGCAAAACACTTAACCCTTAGTTGCTCCAGAGGTGTGCGACCTCTGACATATAGTGATTGTAAGTCGATATGAATAAAAGCGTGAGCTCAATGAGTAAATGTAAATGTAACCCAGCAGACAATATGCAAAATAAAATGAAATATTACCAGCCTACTAGTTGGACAGTAATTATTTTGAAACTGGAGAAATGCAGAGGATCTACTGGTTTCTTAATGACAGGCTGCTAAATATACATATCAAACAAGAAACCAAAATCCCTAGAAAGGAACCAAAATGCCCAATATTGCAAAATTCTTTAAGGATTCACAACTGAAACTCTACTGTAAAAAACATGCCATTACACTTAACACTTGGCCCTGAAACAGCAGTTTCAAATCCTTCTGTCACGGTTGGGCAATAGCAAAGTAATTGTGGCTCATACCTCTCTCCTATCGAGTCAGAGTTGATAACAATCACACAGCCTAAATTTTTCCAGCTTGCTTATAATGCGTGACTCATCGTATTACTGTGAAAATGTGTCAGTTGGGGAATTAAAATATTAATTTTCACACCTGCTTTAGCCTGAAGACAATACAGAGGCCAACAACAATATCAAAGGGTGCAAATGCCCAAATAATCCTATCTTTGAGAGCTTGAGGTTTGTTTCAAACCTGCAAGCTGCATCTTTAGCCTCTTTTAACGCTTTTGAAAAATTGGAAAGATTGACTGAAGCACAAACAGGACAGTGCATTTACGTACCAAGATCTCAGTGAGATCCCTGCGACAGACCATGAGCTTTCCCTGTGGGGTCAGAGACTCTGAATATACACAGTCACTGGGCTGTAACACTCTCCGCTCTGCAGAGACAAATATATACAGAAAAGAAGGATAAGAGAAAGATTATGATAATAATTTAGAGCCAAGAGTGTAGAACAGTAATTCCAAACCAGGGGTACTTGTACTAAACTAATTAGCCAAGTAATGGATAAAATAGACTGCTACAATAATACATTAACAGTTGAAATAGTATAAAGTATTGGATAAATTGTGAATATACAGATAGATAATGGTTAAGCATTGTAGAAATGGTTGTAATACCAAAAGGTAATTTATATGTATTGTATGTTTTATTTTGTGTGTTTGCGTGCATACCTCCGGTGTGTGAGACCACAGCAAGCACCATGTCTTCTTCTGCTCTGTCCATTTTCAGACCCACAATCCTTAGCAGCTCATGGGCCTCAAGTGAGGGGTGTGTGTGGATACTCAAATAGGAATCAGTGCTCACGTACACGCAGCAAATAACTGAGAGACACATGGAATTTATTAATTGTGAAATACTGTAAAATCCAAATGAAGCAGATGCTGGAAAAACGTACAGAGGAGACTCAAGTTAATTTTTGTCAAGTGCTCAACAGACAAAACTGAACACATATTTAAGAAATTTGCATGTGCACTTTGTAATTAAAACTCATAGCCTTTCATTATGCATAACTGTCCTGGGGAATGCGTTTTGTGTTTTGTATGTATGTGTGGGTGAGTGTGTTTGTGTCTGTTACTCACCCTCTCTAGTGTCAGTCGGTAGACTTCGTAGTTGCAAACTGTTTTCCTTTAAACTCAACTGCTGATACGTTTGTTTACTCTGACAGAGAGAGAGCAGAAGAAGCACAGATGTATAATAAAGTATTTATTCTTCACTGAATATAGTTACGGACTGATAACATCTGTAGCATAGCATTGGTGTCTTCACAGCTCAATTATCACAATTTAACCTCTATGCCTTATTTTAAAATATAAAGCAGTTTACTGTATGACTGAATGTAACTCTTTTAGTTTTCCTATAACTGGCTAAATTCATGGTATACTATTGGCATGAAAGACTAATTTAAGGTACTGGAATTGATACTCAACATCACCTGACACAATCAACTTATCCTGCATACAGGGTCGTGGGGACTTAGTATTCATAACATTTTTATTTATTTGTACCATTTAAACATTTGGAAGCTAGCGCCTCAGGTTTAAAGTAATAGCAATAAAATGTAGCTGACAGTGCCAAGCAGCATCGATGTAGTAAATATTCCCTCTCACCACCTCCACCTTCACCCCCCTTCTCTATGGCTTACCTTTTGGTTTGGAGGGCAGTCATCCACAGTGCTACAGGAAAGAAACAAGCACAACAGTGAGGAGGGGTGAAGGTAGGCATGGGGAGAAAAAAATCAAACACACAGACAGTCATATTTAATAGAACAAAGTCCCTATGCAGCAGACAAACACACTTACTGTCTGCGGCGCAGAAGTTTCTGAAACTCCTTCAGGTCTTTCTCCAGAGTGGGGAACTCATACAGATCTTCTAAAACACACCTGTACAGGGTCTGACAGAGAGAGGGAAAGAGAAGAAAACCAAGATCTATGACATCACACCCACAATTACAGGTTGTTGACTGATGGGAAAATAGTTGTTTTATCTGGCCCATCAGAAATGCTGGTAACTAGTTGCAGGAACAAGATTTGAATGTCTTAGTCTTTGGTGTTTGAATGTTCTCAGACTTCTACAGTCTACACACAGCTGTAGGATAGCACATAAATCTCAGCATGTCAGAATTATAATCGCTAAAAAAGTATAATCAAGTACAAATTATGCTGCATAGTAGGGCTGGGCGGTATATCGGTATATAATATATACAGTTTATATAATATATACCGATATAATTTCAAAAGAGATATGAAATTAGACAATACCGTTTATACCGATATAGTTTGATGCTGAGTTACTCTCAACAAGATGGAGGGAGACACGTGGCAGGGGAAGTGGGGGAAAAAATGGAGTCAGAGGAGAGTGTGGAGAACGAAGAAGACACAAGAGGAGTTATGAATAGGAAAAGGAAGAAGGATAGTGTCTCAAGTGATGGCAGCCAATCAAGAAGAACTGATGAGAGCCATCAAGTTGGTATGATAACAGTGACAAGAACGGATGGGATCTTCAAGGATTCGCACCAGGTTGGAAGATTCATTGGAGATAAACTCGGAGATGTTCGGTCCATCAAGATAACAATGAGTGGGATGGTTACCATTGACTGTATGTCAAGGCGTCAGAGAGAGCAAGCTTTGAGGATTAAGATGTATGATTACAGCAGTGTGAGATGCTTCCCACTCGGGGCAGAATACAAAAAGAAAGGAGTAATAAGGCATACCGCTGTCAGTGGAAGATGTGGAGTTTCGGGGCATTGAAGGTGTTAGTGAGGCGAGAAGACTGACAAGATTCCATCAAGGAGAATGGGAGCAAAGTAATTCCGTGTGTTTGACTTTTGTGGGAGATTTGCCAGAGAGGTTATATTTAGAATACATGTGTTACAGGGTAAGGCCTTATGAAAGAGCTCCATTAAGGCGCTTCTGTTGTCAGGAGTATGGACATGTAGCAGCATTATGTAGAGGAGACAGGAGATGTGGGAAGAACAACTGTGGAAGAGGGGAGTGTGAAGAGGAACAAGTAAAATGCATTCACTGTGCAGGGAATCACCGTGCGGGGTCTGCGCAGTTTCCGGAAAAATTAAAACAAATAAAAGTGAGTAAAATCTGAGCAGAAGATGGTCTAACATATGCCAAAGCTACCAAGAGACTGGAAAGAAAGCAGGAACGAGCAACAGTGCAAAAGGAACAGGACCCGAAAAAGAAGGAAGATGATCAGAATATATGCATCGACAAGAAGCGATTTCTGGCATTTATGGTGGTTAACTGTGAGCAAGTCAGAAAGGATCAAGATGGTGTTGGATGCGGCAAGGAGATTCTTGGACACTGTGGACATATCAGGAGAAGAAATTGACACTACACTGAGGGAAGGATTTACACTATTTCAGAGTCTGAGACATAGAACGGACAATGCATTGAATAGGAGTCCTTTAGGGTGGTCACTGTAAATACACTGGGAAAACTATTTCATTCAGTAGGTGGCGGTAATGCAACATTTTAGATGCCAACCGCCATACAAACCCAAAGAAGCACAAGAAGCAGCAGAAGAAGAAGCGGAAGATGAAGAATGTTTCTCAAGTCTCTTAATTGCATCCACGTTTCCCTCCCTTGTGTCTTTTCAAGCCAGGAGAGAAGGAACAAGGAATTATGTTTTTAGAGACATGAGATGTCCTTTCCTCCGAAGCGTCACGTAAAGTGACGTCCGTTTCTGATGATGGTGGCAGCTGATCACTGATGGATCAGCTGTAAGTCAGCTGTAGAGACTTTTGATGGAGTTTGTGTCGGTTACTAATGAAGTCTCACAGTTATCAGTGCAGAGCAGCATGATTCTGTTACCTGTTTAACAAACACCTGCACATGAAATTATAGGTTACTCATAGCTTATGTCCTGCTCAAAGGCACAGGATAATTTCTACTGGCACAATGCTGATATTATCTGCATTTATATTTGTTGATTCTGATTGTAAATCCATTATTGAATAACCCAGAATATGATCATGATGTCTTGGGATTTATTAGCCTAAATGTTTCAGGGAAATTGAAATGAAGTAACTTCTATCAAAGGTGACGCTCAGTTTTTGGCTTTCCATTTATTTCCTCTACTGATATCCTTTAATACTACTTGTGTGCGCATTTTACATCACTCGTCATCGATCAATCACTGCCTTCCATCATATCAATCTGACGCTTTTTTGTTTTTTAGCGCAGCAGTGCTTTCATTCACACACTGGCTGCTTTCATCAGATGCTTTGCTCGCTTCATTAGATACTTTGGTGCACTTTAATGACTTGTCCGACTCCTTACATGTTTACTATGTTTTACTGTTGTCTATTTCAACTAAACACGTGAATAGAAAGGACGATAAATTATGTAAAACATGTTTCTTGCAGACAGACTGTCTCACTTTAATTGTCTCCATAATAAAAGTTGATGGGAGAAATTTAAAAACAGGATCTTTCTAATAAATAATTAAAGTTGTGTGCGGGGCTTTTGTTGTTCAGACCTACAATGAACACAGATTTTAACAAGACAGTGAATCATAAAACAACTTAAATATAAGACTTTGCAGCGATACACTTTTTAGTTTAGTTTAATGTTGTCTGTTGTAATGTATCAGATCAGTCCGATCAGCTGCAGCGTCCAATCAATATAACGACTACCCATTAAGGGGGCGTGTCGGTCAGTAAAAGACTTCCGCGAAGGATGCACTGGTGTATCCTCGCTCATAGCTCCTCAGAGATCGCTCCTCGATCCTTGCTCCTCAGAGCGCAAATAAGAGCTTTGGGACGGCCTGCTAGATGGCGGAGCAGAACAACTTCTGATTCAAGCGAGGATCGTGGAAACGACAAATGACAGACTTGGGGCGAGTTCAATCTCAAAACGTTTTGCACCAGTTTGCAACGTTTTCTGATTGAACAACATGTTTCCTTGCAACGTTGCGCAACATTCTGCAACGGGCTTCGAGGTATGTTTTCTCCCGTTTGGAGGGCGTGTCTGAGGTGTTATCCAATCAGCTGCCACAAGTTTGTAAACACAACGGCGTTAGAAAGGCAAGAAAATGCAGTGCGCTTGCGTACACAGTAGGGTGTTAAAGGCACCACCGTTTCCGTTTTGCCACAGTGCTGATCGACACTAGTGATGTGCGATACCACTTAATTCCTATCCGATCCAATACCAAGTAATACCCAGGCTGGTATTGCCGATACAGATACGAATACTTTTTACATATTTTATTTCTAGTTTAATGTGACCTCCCCCCTCCCGTTTCTGTATTTATGAGAGAAATAAGGAGCAGGCTGTAGCCTTACCAATTCAAAATAATAGCTGCATAATGACAAGACATCAAACTTAATATCCTATAACTCATATTCTTTAATTAGAATGAAAATATCCTGCTCAGAACTGCTGCTTCATAACATCATCATATTATTTTGACTTAATCGCAGATGTTTAGCTAAGTTTGCAGTGTTGCCAAAGTATTTCACTGTCTTTGCACACACAGCTCATTATTACCTTCACAGCTAAAATACAGCCAGACATGATTGTTTTTACAGTCAGCCATAGACAGTATTCAATTGCGGGAAATGTAAAGGGCTGCAGCGGCTCACTTCAAAGACGCTCCGTCACAGAGCCAGCGCAAGCATGACTTTGACAGGGAGAAGGAAAAGTAGTTCCTATCAACCGAGTAACCTATAATTAGACCATCCTGGTGACAGTAAGATACTTATAATAAAAAAAAAAAAACACACACTCACTACAGATTACTGTGTTTAGATATAGATTCTTTTATATGAGTATCGATCCTAGAGAAGGAAACGTTGGTATCAGAAATATTGATACTTTAGGATCGATCTGCACATCACTAATCGACACTGTTAAAGACCTGGCTTGTAAAAACAAAAGCACGGTTCATTCAGTGTTTCCCACACATACACTTTTACTTCGGCGGCCGCCCAGGTTAGGTGACACACGGTTGCATTTATCAGAGAAAAACAGTGATTATGTTACAAGTCACGACACTGTGGATATTTCACGAGAGCGGACCAGGTAAAGCGACCAGTCAGATGTTATTCGTTAGCTACCATGTTGGTTTTGTTTTGATAGGCTACGTCTTCAACACGCCTCCTCAACATGCAGCTCAGCTGCTGCTGTGAAGGGAATCAACGGAGGAAAAATCCAGAAGACAAGTTCTGTTTCCTTTCGGTGACTTTAAATAGCCTAGCCTACTACTGATGGAGAAAGTCACTGAAGCGGACATAGACAGACAGAGAGAGACGGTAAAGCACCTTTTCCACTGCACGGTACCAGCTCGACTCGCCTCAACTCTACTCGCCTTCTTTTGGTTTTCCATTGTGGAAAAGTTGTACTTGTACCTGCTATCAGGTGCTTTTTTCGTATCACCTCCGTCTTATCTTTCTTTACATTCTGAATAATGTTGAAACGTTTTAACTTAAATCAAGAGACAGCTGTGTGTGCGTTGCATTGAACGTTACGTCGCGGCAGTTGTGTGTGGCGTTCGCTATGACGACCGGTTAGATTGAGGGGTGCTATCTCTGGGTATTATCTGCAATGGAAAACGGACCACGGTCAAACCGAGGTGAGTTGAGCTGAGCTGGTACTGGTAATGGAAAAACGGCATAAGAAGCGGGGAACGCTGATGTGTTTGCAGCGGAGACGTTAGGTCTGTGAGTGGGAAGAGAACTGAAGGAGGCGAATTCAATAAGTGAGTGATACTTAAGATGTAGAATGGAGTATAATTAAAACGGTGAAATAAGAAACAAGCTAAGTTACTAAAAGTAGTAAAAACATGCCCGCTAAAACCGCCCTCCTCCCCAGCCCGCTTAGCAGAAAATATCGACATATATTTTAAAAACAGAAATATCAGACAAATCTGTACTTTGTATAACATCAGGTGACTAGGCACACACTGTAGTGTGTGTGCATGGCAGGGAATTAGCATGAAAGCTCAGGAGGCAGTAACACAAACAACACACACACACACCTGCTTATCGCCGTCATTGACCCACCATAGTCTCTCATCCCAATTCCCCTCTCATTCCTCTGTTACTAGGCAACTATCACCTGGGTTACACACTCTATATGAGATTAAACCCATGCAAACCCTCGCACTTTGGTTTCCACGGCAACCTGGCATCGAGCTCTGGAGCCGTCAGGTTACGGAGGGACGAGTGATTGATGAGTGTGTGGATGGGCATGCGGGTGATCGTGTTGTGTGTGCGCGTCTTTCCGCGTCACGTTTCATTCACGGGTATTCAAATCCAATTCAGCCGACCATGTGAAAATACAGCAGGAACACAGCGGATACAGGCAGCATTTGTCGTGAGAAATACAATAATGTGATACTACGAATGAGTACGTTTGTGTTTTCAATGTTCATGACTGTCCTGTGGAGATAATGAACTTGTACAATACAATAAGCAGCAAAATACTTTTGGATACTTTTATGGTTATTTGTTGTTTGATATAATGGATGTTTATAATTTTATATAATAAATAATACTCCTCGTTCCTCATGATACATCATGAAAGTTCCTGTATTTTTGTCTCTCTCTTAGTGCTTTGTCAGAAAGAGATGAAAACATCAACAGAGTTTCCCTGTGGAAGAAAGCTGACACACAGTTCAGTTCAACAGGAGATGCAACAAACAAAAAGATGAGGCAAGACACACACACACGCTTTTCAGCGCTCTGTCTTTTTCCAAAAAGTTTTTGATGTCCTGTCGAAAAACCCCATTTAAGAAAAAGCGGAGAGATAAATGAAGATGAAAGAGACGCCTTCTACAGTTCTTCAGTGAAATGCGTGAAAGGACACCCGAGGATCAAACTCCTTGTCTCTTGTATTTCACTGATTTAGAGTAAGAAAGTTAGGAAAAAATCAGATGTGGTGGTGAAGGCGAGTAGCGCCGTACCTTCATGAAGCTCCTGACGTGCTCCTCATCCTTGAGAAAGTCCTTGTAGAGCCTGCTCCAGTGGGAGACCAGCTGCAGTACCTTGCGCTTCCTGAAGAGGGTGTCTTTGCCCTCCTCCTGGCCCCGGCAGCGGGCAGTGCTATAGGTGACAGCCGTCAAGGACACAACAGAGAATGTGTGTGTGTGTGTGTGTGTGTGTGTGTGTGTGTGTGTGTGTGTGTGTTTGTGATTGTGTGTTTGGTTGCCAGTAAGGATATTGTCCCAGTAGAGCCTGACAGAGGTCATTGGTGGACATGAACACCAGGTAGGTCAACAGGAAGTCATCCAGCAGCATTTCTGAAACATAGGAAACACATCAGTCACTACAGAGGCAAAGCGGTCCGAATAAAGTTCTTGTCACATAAAAGTATAATTTAGTTTCTTCCTCTGTCCCTCACTTCATCTCTGATCAGCCACATTACAAATAGACTTAACTTCAAGAATAATCCTTCCGGTCCCTTTTCATTTGCCCCTATGTAGCTTTAATGTGATAATCAGTAATTTTACATCAACAATTTGATCAGTGACGATGTGTAAGGGATGCCTTGTTTTGTTTTTGGGGCCCACAAATGTTTTGGGTTTACTTTCAACACTCATGATGTAATTTTTGTCCACAACAGGCAACAGTTTTCAGTTACAAAGCTCAAAAAACTCATGAAAGGCTACAAAAGGCAGAAAAAATAAGCAACAAGCTGGTGAAAATAGTGGAGCATTTAGCAGAATGTGTACCATTAATATGCACTGTCCCTTTCATATAAATAAACAAATCAACTTAAAAGGTGATACAATGTTTTATGGCTGTGCCCTTGCGTCATAACAAAACAGTCTTCATGTCTTGTGCATAATTGTATACACATTCAGCCTATTTAGCTGAAGCATGAGTTTGGGATTGCAGAGGTTAAAGGTTGCTTGCTTACGTTGCCAGCCACTGCCAATTAATTATTTTCCAACTACACCACAGTCCTGATGCTGATGGTATATTTTTAGTGTTTACGTTTTAATAAATGATACCTAAAGATGCCCTCCCCCTAAATATTAGCTATGACTGCTGCTTATTTTGTCATGGACATGTACTGTTATAAATATTTAGGATTTGAAAACAAGTTTTCAGGGGCTTTAAGAAAAAGCAAACCTTTTAGTCACTAAATATATACAGGGTTTTCTTTCTATTGGCTCATATTATTTACTTCAAAAACTAAAAAAATTCTGATGTGCAAGTGAGACGGAAAGAGTGCGTGTGTGTGTGTGTGTGTGTGTGTTTGTGACTCAGCAGGTGCTCAATGGGTAAGAACAGAGTATAAACAGCCCTAGTGGCAGATGGGTAATGAGCCATTGTTGGTGGTGTGAGGGAGCTATGGTGTGTGTGGTGTCAAACTCTTTCCCGGGGAAAATGTGTGACCCAAATATGGCTCTGTCGGGCAGAGAGCAAAGAAATCAATTATAGAAGACTGAGCAGAGGCCGCGGCATTAATATTTGATCAACTGTCTCCTCTTTAGAAATAAAAACATAACTTTTCTCGGGAAATATTTTTAGGCAGCTCTGACTGAGCTTATCACTTTTTCAAAACCCTCATCTCTTACATTCATTTCTTGTTTCTCTTTTGAGCCCATCTGTGGATGCAGAGTTCCTCCTTGACCAGCTACCAGTCTTGTTTGCCGCTCTCACTCATCCACCCCCCTTCCATACACCCCCGGCTTTCATTTTCTCCTTCTCGGCAGTTATATTTCCTCCCCGCTATGACTCTCCTCCTACGCTCGCCCTCTTTCAGCTCTCTGTGATGATAAATATCCATTTTCATCTTCAACATATGCCCTCTGCGTTTGCCTGCTGGCACGCACAAAGTCAAACACATACACTCATAGACACAGCAAGACACACACACACACACACACACACACACACACACACACACACACACACACACACACACACACACACACACACACACCCACCCTGATGAATAACTCATTCAGTTCTGACCTTGGGGACTTTATCTCTTGTGAGAGAGAAAGGAAAAAGGGAGAAACTGTGTGTGTGCTGAACTAATCGCAGTAACCTGATACTGTGATTTTTGTTGTTAGTGTTTTCATGTGTACATGGGGAGGGGTGGTTGGGGTAATCACGCTCACTCTCTGTGGAAGCATGTTCGAGCCTGTTCAACATGCTGCACAGCTAAGCCCGCTAAAACAACACATTGATGCTCAGCACCACCCCAGAAGGCCTGCACACTTACACACACTGATACACTAATCTGCTCACCCTTCATGCTTATTCAACACACACACGGAAACATGCACACACACACACATACAAACATACAAAGATACAGAGACAAAGACAGCCAAACAGGCAAATACACTTGATCTGCATCCCTGCTTTTGCCTCTCCCTCTGTGCCCACAAAAAAATAAAATAAAATCAACCAGGGCCTTGAGAAAAAAGGTTGACTTTTCTCTTTTGAGTGAATAAATATCAGGCAGCCTTCTTCCACAAAGACCATCTTAGTTCTCTCTCTCTCTCACTCTCTCTCCTACATTCATCCCTCTTTCTTCGTTTGCTTCCTGCAATTCAGTGAGATGGCTCCCTGTGGACCGCTGGGAACTGGTGGTGCTGAGGAGTTGATAGATAAAGACGCCTTGTCTTAAAACGGCACAAAAAGCAGGTTTTATAAAATACAGGTTGGGACCCAGATATCCCTGTGTGGTTGAAAGTATTATTTTACTGGACGTGGGCACGGTGGTACTGAATTAAAACTGACTATGACAAGAAATGTGTTCATATTTTTACTAACAGGCTTCTGTCTATTTATCTATGCAGGGAAGATGATCTTATCTAACAATATTTTAAGATAAATGGGGGCACATATTGTAGTCACCATTACAACCTAAGTCAGCTCACATCCACATGCACTTTGATTTATGGATTAGTCAGTCAAGAGATATTTAAGCTTGATAAATAGTAAAAATGCCAAATATTCTCTGGTTCCGGCTTCTCAAATTTGCAAATTAGGGAGAGAGACATGCAACACAGGTTGCCTCACGGTGCCAATTGTTCACTTTTTTTTTTTATTACTTTCTAAAATTTTATTTATCAAACAATACACTGATTATGTGCAAAAGTAGTCCAAATAAATCTAAATGAAAATCATTAGGTACAGCCCTATTTTTAATGTGGTCTTTGTGCTCACTGCGGAGCAATAAACAAATAACAAAACAAGACCTGAGGTAAAACAGTAGTACTGTAACTGCTGCACTCTCAAAGAGCCGCCCGATATTGTACTGCAGACTTGAGGATTGAGAAAATGAAATATGACGGGTAACAAACCACTGAACTTGTTTGCAGCAGAAATGCCTACAGCTCCCTGAGGGAATTGTTTCACAAACCCAACAGAGCATTTAACATCTTGAATGTGCCTCTATATTTACAGGAAATGTCTGTAAAGCTAGCTGAATGAATACACGCACGCACCTGGATGTGGTGTGAGGGCTGACTGACTCATGTAGCCACAGAGTATAATTGAGGGGGAGTGCATACCTCCCCCACATGCCTCCCTAACTTGGGGGAAAATGACAGAGGAAGGTCCAGGTTGGGCTGTGTTGTAACTTGTTGTGTGGCACTGAAGGTAAAATTCCTTGGAATCAGAGGGTGGGGAGTTTTAAACATATCTTTGGTCAAACAGCAGAAACAAACATTTCAATTGATTTATTTATATGACAAATTTTCCACTAACTTTTTTCACTCTGAGTCTTTCTATCTATACATTTCTATCAGTGTAAGGAGATACAGCCACATTGTGCGTATGAATGCCCTCTCTCAGATGTGTGTGTGTGCGTATGTGTCGACAAACTTACCGCTCTCCCTGCTCTCTGGTGCCCCTCTTTGGTCGTCCAACCGCAGATCACTTAGCAGATGCTCCAAGATCTTGAGAGGCGTCCCCGACACCACCACATACCTGTAAGAGTCGCAACAGTCTTCCTCACTAGAGAACGAGCAACAAGTATGACCACGTCCATCCCTCCATCCTTCCTCCCTCTCTACATCCTTATTCTCCTCCACATCATCGTCATCGATGAAGCGAAAATGGGGAACATCAAATGCACAGATTTCTGATCTTCTACCATGTTCTTCATGACTGCTGTCCTCATCACTGTCCACCTCATCATCTTCATCATCTATGTCCTCCTCCGCCTCGGCCAGCGTAGCTAGCTCGGTGGTCATCCTCATATCTAAACACTTGCGGAGGTTCAGCCCTCATCTAAGCTTTGCATACCCTGGAAGGGTGCTCTCCTTTGGGTTGCCTTGCCATCTGCTCCTGTTAGCTAAGCTTCAGAGATTAAAATCCTCTCTCTGACAGCTCCTTAAGTAGCATTCAGAGGGAACTGATTGCTACTGAAGATCCTGAGCGCTGTATACACACACAATCACACACACCCACTTAACCTGCCTGTCACTGACACTCCCTGCATTGTGCCTTAGGTCTTGGCTCAGACTGGCTTAAATACACACAATAACATAGAAACCGACTTTAAGAATATAGGATATGATTGTAACAGCATACGCTGACATGTAGAAGGAAGTAAACCAGTTTTGGTGTCATCTTTGTTGCTCTTTCAGCTGGAAACAAAGGCCATTCTATTCTCTCCATTTGCGCCAGAAGCTAAAGCATACATTATCTTTGACAATCAAACACAGAGTCACATACACACTGTGTTACCAGCACTACTGATATTTTGCATGTACGTGCAAGAGTGTGTTTTGTTGTAACCTGAGATGGCAAAGTAGAAAACTGAAAACGAGAGGGAGGAGTACTATGATTAAGCTTTTTGTTGCCACTGTCGGTTTGGAGGGCTCTTATTATGTAGGAGGAGGGACTGACCTCTTGTCACAGTCCTCCTCTCTGGACCCGCCCCCTGACGATGTGGGTGAGGGCCGGTCCGATGGTGACGTCACTGATGATGTCACTCTCCGCAACACCAACACGTCCCGTCCTCTCTCCTTCAGACAAACCCTCCCCAACGCCTCCTGAGAGAGAAAAGGAGAGAGAGAAAACAGAGGGACAATGTGTCACAGAGTGAGGCAAGGACAAAACTGTCAGAAGGCAATTTAAAGAAGTGAAGACACTGGAGAACACACAGACACTTTCAGCCTCAACCGGCAATAGAATTAATCTGATGCATCTGTCTACATTATTTGTATACTCATTGTGTGTAGGCCTACTGTAACTGAAAACCCAGTCAGCCCTCATATAAGCTTTACATACCAAGGAAGAGAACAAAATACCGGTGTAACCTGTAAAGGCTGACTGACATATCAGGCGTCCGACAAGTAAGAAATTACAGCACAGAAATGCCAAAGATATGTTTGAGGTAATTTACAGTAGAATTTCTTTGTCCACTCGACAGCATTGACAAGTGTCATTTACATCCACCTAAAATCTTGGTCACAAATTTATTTATTTTTATTGACCAAGTTTAAGAGATTACAACGAAAAATGTCTTATGTAACGTGCTAATGTTTAAAAGTGAATATCATCGTTCTCAGATATTTGAATAAATCTCATATATTGATAATTTTATCGACAACAAAAATCCAGTATCAGACCCTTTCACTTAAGATTAAAAGGTTAAAAGCAAAATGCAGCACACACACACATACGCTCACCAATCCACACATGCAGACACAGATTATATGTTGCAACCATTTCAGAGGAATGCAATTCCTGCCTTCAGAAGAAATAGCATTGTGTAATAAATAACAATGGGGACATCTAGGAATGGAGGCTGACACTTGAAATGATCTCCTGCTCCTAAAAAGGAACAGCAACTTGATCTGTGACTCCAGCACACACGCACACCTGCAGTGGCAGTGAAACAGGAACAGAGTTCCAGATGGACAAAAGAGCACAAAAAGAAACAGCCTGAGGAGAGGAGAGGGAGATCAAAGGCAGAGGACAGGAGTAGGAGTAGAGATAAAGAGGCAATGTCTCTCCTCCAGCTGCTCACTGCACTTTCTGTCGCAGTCATAGGGATCGAGCAGCAATCACAACTGTCACAGAGAGCTCTCTATGCAGGGCACACGCATTTATACACTGCACATACTTGTATTTAGTTGTCTATCCACATTTATATGCCACAATTACATCATACCACATGGATGATAGCTTTTGTTTTATTGAAAAAACATCAGCTGAAGCTTGAAAAAAGGTCTGTGGTCCTGAGGTTCATACAAAGAGCCACAGCACAGTAATCAATAAATGTGATACCATTTAGAACCTTGATTTCATGTTAGACATCCTGGAGCCTAAAGTCTACTTATACAGTCACAAATACCTCTGTAACAAATACCCCCCCCAAACACATACACGTCTCTGCAATGGCCTGATGAAAGAAGTTGTCTGATCCTGAGAAACAGCAGGTCGGGTCTGACTTGGGTCAGACAAAACAATATGCCCAAAGTGCTTTGTGTGATTGTGTGTGTGTGCGCCCTGATGACTCATATCCTACAGGTGTGTTGGTTTGTGTGTGTCACTTTCTCTCCTAAAAACTAATTCACTCTTATTTAACAACTTAAATCTACAGTTTTTGAAATATAGTTAAATAAAATAAAGTACTGAAGTACTTTATAAAATTTTACTTTCTGAAGGTTTCTTGAGGGATAGAGGGTGCGCCCTGTGCTGCACAAGTTGAACATCCCTTTTAGGCAAATTTGTGATTTGTGGTTTTACAAATAAAAACTGACTTCACAAGTCAAGCTTTAAGTTCCATGATAACTGTCCATGTCAACATTACCGTTAAATGATAATAATGATGTTACTTGCAACTCCACCACAGAACATTTAAATTTTTTTCGACACCTTATAATGATTCATTGTAGAGGTAGTTTACAGGTTAAAAAAAAAAGATAAAAACTCTTGCCCACCACTGCAGAGACTCTGGTTACACACCCAGTAGCGGCACTTGTATCATGGCTGAGCACTTAAAAAAACAAAACTGGAGGTGTTCAACACAGCACAATGTCTTGTTTGGGACTCTTCGCTAAGATGAAATGGAGCTTCATTTTTTAAATATCTTCAAAATTTATTGCTTAGTCCTCCTATCCAATCTAATGACACCAGTATTTAACAGCACTCTATCATTTCAATGTAGAATAACACTGTATTACTACTAAGCCGTTGTCTCTTCTGGATCTGTCTGGAGTCCAGTAAGACAGGTTTCCATGTTGCACACAAATGAAATACCCAGACACTGAGGTATACAAACCCTTCTTGATTTTCACTGTAATATACATGTCATGGGTTAAAGCACACAAAACACTACCAGCTCTTGAAAGTGAACCCACCTGCGGACAATGTGTACTTTCAAAGAATCATTGCCATTTCATTTCGCAACATGCTGAAATTAAATGTTCTCAAGGTTTAGCAACACAGAGATGCATACGGCTGATAAATAAGGTAGTGACGGCTGATGTAAAGAGATCTGACACTGCAGGCCATTAATTACAATTTGGCCTGGCACCCAGACCGCACCCAGCAGTGCACATGTGATGATGTTTGGTGGGTAAGTGGTCTAAAGGGGACATGCCATTAGAGCACATCATTCAGGGTTCAAATATGAACCAGGGGTGCTCTATCACAAGTCTCCCACTTAATTTCTTCTGACCTTTCCCGTCTCTCTTGCAAATAGCCATTTAATAAAGGAAAAGTGCCCCCAGAAATACTGTGAAAAAGAGAGAGAAAGAGATTATGTAACCAATTCTAAAGTAAGTACTATAAAAACAAAAAGGAGAAGAAAATGTTGTGCTATGTTCCTGAAGCAGTAGCTGTTGATCTTTCCGATAACACACTCACACTCTTTAAACAGACGCCAAGAAAAACAACTCGGAGCCAAGAACAGAGCATGGCTACACACACACACACACACACACACACACACACACACACACACACACAGAAGATCAAAAAGCTCCCAGAAAATGCACCAAAACAGAAGCTAAACTTACAACATTCCCACTATGCATATGTAACTTTGCATGCACACACATCCACTCACTCACGCACACAAATAATCTGTAAGGTTTGCAAACAGCTGCTTACAAAAACAACATTAATTTAGCCTGAGAAAGAATGCAAGCCATGAAGAGGGGAAATATACAAAGTACGCACTTGAACTCTGTGGAGAGGAGGGGTCAGAAAGTTATGTAATACAGAAACAGAAGTAGAGAACAGAAAGAAAAGAAAGCAAGATGAAAGACAAGAGACCAAGGCGGAAAGTGAGAGACATGGAGGAGTGTGAGGAAAAGTGAGAAATACAAGAAGCACTGAGAGAAAGAGACAGAATGATGAAGTGGATGTTCTTAAATGTAAAAGGGACATTTCCAATACATCTTGATCAATCAAATCCTGAAAGAATTGATTATTTGATTGATTAGTTTCTTTAGTCACAGCCAACAATGGTAATGTCAGACTTTGGTTTCACAGACAAAACAAATAAAATGAAATTGACAGTTATGTAATATACCCTGTAATCGTTGAACACTGATCAAAGGCAGTCAGTTGTTGCCTAGGACATTTCTGGGCAGTTATGATGGACAGAACCTTTAAAAGACAAAATTTTCCAATTCCAAACTGCTTTATGACAAAACTGGAACAGTCACAAAAAGGTATATACAAACCTCCATAACTGTGTCTGTGAAGTCAACTCTCAGGATGGACACTTGTTCTCAGCTAGTAGGTGTGTCAGTCTCTTTCCTTCCATTTCTTCCCATCCCTTCCTTGAATTCAACCATCTGTACTTCCACCTAATCTCCACCCTTTCCTCCACAGTCTCCCCTCTGCAGTTTTTATGTTTCCTCTCCTTTATTGCACTCAAGTCAAGTCTCTCTCTGTCTTTGAATGGTCACACTTTCTGCTCTAGAGGTTTGAGATTTGGTAAGAGAAAATAAAGACCAGAGGCCATTGTACTTGCTGCACCAATGGAGTCATAAACTGCATACACACATGCACGAAAAACATCTTTGGCCTGTTATGAAATCAGGACTTCTGTGACAAAAGCTCGTCTCCTCTCTCTCTCTCTCTCTCTCTCTCTCTCTCTCTCACACACACAATATGACAAATTGGATATAGGAAAGGTGGGCCTTATGGAGAGCCTAAAGGAAGTACTCTTTGTTCCCTTCCTGTTCCTGTGTGTATGTGTGTGTGTATGTTGTCTGTGCTGATAGTGACCAAGCCATATCTGTGTTGTGATAGCTCCAGGCCTGATTCCTGAAAATAATGGATAAGAAAATGAAAACACAATGCTTCTAGGTCAGAAGCACACATACATGCGCAAACACATAGTGTTACACAACTATTAGAGAGTAACACAACCTGCCAAAAAAGCCTGCATGTGTGTCATGCATGCTGTGGCCTTGAGTAATCCCATGTGCAGGTTGACCTCTAGTAGACTCTGATGGCTGAATCTAAAACTAGAAGGCAGAGATGCACCCAACATGCTGTACTGACACATGATTTAAATCACTATGGAAACAGCCCACACCAGTTTGTCAGAGCTCGTCTGTCACAGAAAAAAAGGAAATAAAAAAAAAATATATACATCACCATGACAACCCAGTAAAAGGAGAGTGTCTTTGTAATGAATTGAGCGGTTTGCTTGGTTTTGGTTTCTACCACGTTTTGCAGTCTGAGCTGGACAATGAGCTGGCTAAAAATGATAATCAAAGCATTTACACATATTCTCTATATATTTGTGGTGCATTACTGAAAAACATTCATCTCTATGCACTCTTAGAAATAATTATATATCAATATGTGCTTCCTATCTGCTTTGAGAAGACTAAGAGATCCTTATTTAGTCCCTAAACCTACATAAATCATTTGGTTTATTTTACACTTTAATGTAACAACTGGTACCAAAATGGCTGATGATTTTTAAAATATAAGACAATCTAACATGGATGGATACTATTTGTATCCATATGGTCTAAATAAATAATATAAAGGAGAATGGAGCAATTTTCTGATGTGCGTCTTTGATACACATCTGCCAATGATTCTCCTCCGCTCCCTCCTCTATGTCATTTAAGGATTTCACTGCTTCCACAGCAGTGACGCAGTGGTGATATTATTCCATAATGTTCATTGTATTGATATCTGCAAATATGCTATAAGTCCTGCATGATAAGCTTGACATTAGTTTCTATTTTGTCTGACCTGAAAAATAGCACACTGTGTTTACCAAGCAACAGAATGGGCATGTGTGTGCCGAAGGATCATTAATTCTTCAACATTATTCCAGATGTTTCCCTCAAATCTCTCTTAAGTCGATTTGAAGTCGAAGAAAATATTTCCTCAGTCTATGGCATATTATAATATTTATCTGCTTGTTCTTTGAAACTATATTGTGTCTATAGTCAAACAAAAGTCAACACAATTTCTTGTGCATCATTTCATGGACATTCTCCTGTAATTCAGCAACATGTATGTCGGAAACTTAATTATCTGGACTAGTATCTAAAGTTACATGGATCAGAAAGAAACAAAATCTGCAGATAATCTGCTGGTGGTACAACTGCATTTTAAAATGGAAAACTAAACAACACAAGACAACACAGACATTTACTCACAAACCATAATGATTCAGCAGTGAATAAAATGTAGGTTCACTGATTATCATGAGGTTTAGAGAGAAACCTTAAATTAAAAACAAATATTCATACTTTAAAGGAACAGTCTTATCCTGATAAAGTTTATACCCATCTAACTTCAGTGAGCAGACTTTAAATGATACTTTGATATTTAAGTAAAAGGTTCATGTAGGTATGGATTGTGTACAGACAAATCTAGTTCTCTCTCTGAATTCATGCTTCAAAAACACTACATAAATATGATTCTGCAGTTTCATACAGCAGTAATGCAGTTATATGTTTTGACTTTTGTATATAAGGAGTGAAAGTGAAATCATATGCACTTTGGAAAATCCTCCATGCTGGTCTTCGGTCAGACTCTGAAGACACTGTAGGTTTCACAAACATATCACGAAGTGCAGTTAAATCAGACTGCATTTGCTTCGTTTCCTGCCCTCAGGTGTACTGTAGAGCCGGATTATACAGTACAACGCTTCACTAACACCCCACTCATTATACACACACTCACTGACTCAGCCTGCCACAGCACCAGCAGTGCATGAAGAACACACACACACACACTCCCTCCCACAAATGATTATCTGCTCTAGCCAGAAAACACACACACACACACACACACACACACACACACACTACTTGACAGACTGTAAAAGGAGATCACATTGCACTAAGCCATCATTAACACCCACATTAGACGAGATAGAGAACTGGTGGTTGTTTAATCTGAGGTGATCTGAATGAAGCAAAGCTCTATGCATCTCTAATGATAACTTCAGTTTGCATGTGTGTGTGTGGGTTCTTGTTGGGGCAGAGATGTGTCCTCATGTGAAAATGAATAGGCACTTTGCGTCTGCGTTTTAGATTGACATCAACACAAATCAGTACGGTCCTGATGAGGAATTACTCACAAGTTCCCTCACCTGAATCCATGAGTAACTCACACCTGAAGAGTGTGTGTGTGTCTGTGTGTGTGCTTAAAAGACGACACTAATGACAACATTTACCACATGATGACGTCCATTACTCTCTACTCATACTAACCATATAACCACAGCTCTCTCTGCAGATTACATGGCGATTGACCAGCGAGGTTGCAGGACAACATCATCAGGCCTATCAGCATTGAAGATAACTGTATGACATTAATGACATTTCAAAATGTAAGTGCCATTATCACACTCCGCACTCACCGCCTGGTTTCTGTCGGGCAGCCGGTAGTTGTGGTTCTGTAGCAGCCGACAGCCGTCCTTGGCCAGCCGCTGAACGGCCTCCAGCCCCAGGCGGCTGGTCAGATCCTCACGGCCGCATGTCCCCATTCCTCCAACGCTGCCTCCGCTGTCACCCCGCAGTGCACATACCCCGCCCAGCTGCAACACAGGAGGCATGAACACATATCTCAACCCGCAGTCCCAAGACATGGTGGAAAATGTCAAAAAGTGGTTCTGGGATGGAGGTCAGGAAAGTTCAGTGTTTTGGTCCAAGAGAGAATGAAAGTAGTTTAGATGCAATCCTGGAACATGCAATGACAAGTTTCCTCTTTATGTCCATGTGAGGAGAATGAGATGAAATGGTAATCCTGGTTCTGTCTGTCCCTTATTCTTTTTATCTATTACAGTCTGTAATTCACTTTATCTGTTGCACTTCCCTCTTTGTCTCCTTCTGACTGCTCTGTGTCAGTGGATCTAGTGGAGAAAGAGTGAGTGAGTGTGATTAGTAGTATACTGTAGGTGGGCGGGAGTGTGCGTCTGTGTGGGAATAGTGTGTGCTGGGTGTGTGTGTGTGGTGTCTGTCTGTCTCCTCCCCTCTATAGTTGGGACTTGTCTTAACCATCCTGGTAGCCCAAGTGAAGTAGACGGACAGAGAAAGTGTATAAATATATATATCTAACAGTGATGTCTTAAAAAGAGAAAGAAAGAAAGACTGAGAAAGGCAGAAAAATAAACACAAAAATTCTTTATAGATATATAGAGAAGATATTCAATTACAAGAGCAGCAAGATCCCGGAGACTCGATTTGTTCTCGGGTAGACCAGAAGACAGAAAACATGACGTATGTGCTCCTTAGGGTGCTGCTAGTAGGATGGTTATCACCAGCAGCCTGGTCTGTTTATTTTCCTTGGAAGAGGGTGAGAGGGGCATTTCATTTGGCTCAGAGTTGGTAAACCCTTCCTGTGAGCTCAACTATCTCACGGTGCCATGCTCTAGCAGAGACGCGCGCACACGCGCACACACAGGACATGACATACTTCCACGCTTCATTTTGTTTACTGGGAAAACTCCCCCAACGATAACTCTTATCTAGTAGAATAGCCATGTACAGACATTATATCAGAGCCACGGCCCCCTGTTCCTTGGTGCTTCCTGTTAACTGGTTTTCATCTTCTTGTCCTAGACACAGAACATACCAAGATAAATCTGTCTGGCTGTTTGTATTTGTATTGTGTGGCTGTCTCCTTCTCTCTCCCATTGTATCTTTTATTTTTCTTTGATCACTTGTTTTTGACATCTATGACAGCTAAACCTTACAGTAGCATAAATGGACTACAGTCCAGATAAGCTACTGTGGAGATGAATTAGCAAAATATTTACTTTGTTTTTTTTAAAACCATATAAAAATGGTCTACTCTGTACATTGAGGACCACAACTCTACGACTTTCTTGTGTCTTCCTTGACATTTTGTAACAGTGTGTGGTTTATCGGTCCCCTTTAATTATGTCAAATGAACTAGTACTCATGTTACACTACAATCTGTAGTGGACCAAACCACTGTGAGGTATATGAGGGGGGAAGGACATAATCTTTTTAAACATAATAACACATTGGACGTAGCAGTGAACAAGAGCTGTTGACTGTTTACGATCTAAATTATTGCTTCAGTAGTTTAGGAGCTTCAACAATTCAGTAGTTGGTGGATATTGGTAGGCACATGTCCCTACTGTCCCTACCAAATTCTACGCCCTTGCATTTACAGCACAACTAGTATATGTATTTGTAGCTCGGAGTGATCATCATTGTCATATGCAGGTACAGCCACAAAGCATCTGCTACCACATCTTAATGAGCTACAAACGTGTTTTCAATATACTTGTTGTCAGCAGAACAACTGTAAAACTTGATATGTGGCTGACAAAGAGACCACTTCATACCTCCATAATGATCCAAATACTAGAATCAACTAATATATGAGAGAGGAAAATTACTCCTGTTTGCACTCTAGAAGTCATAGACATAAGCAACCCGTGATGAGGGAGTCATTTTTTGGTATTACAGGGTCACAAGCCAGGTGAAATGCTTGAAGAAAGTATCTTCCAGAAACTGGCAGTAGGTTTGGGAGCTGAGTTTCAGTCCATCTTCAAAAAGGTCCAACTATCTCATCCCTAATGATAGCAGCCCATACCAGTACCCCTTCACCACCTTGCTGGTGCCTCAGTCGAAGTTGTACCCTGTGTCCATCAGTGATCCAGTAACAGGCCCATCCATCTGGTGCATCAAGTGTCACTCTCACTTCATCTGTCCATAAAACCTAAAAATCTGTTTGCAGGTATTTCTTTGCTGAATCTTGACGCTTCAACTTTGTTAATCTTATTCAGTGGGGGTTGTGTTTCAGCCTTCCTGACCTTGACCACGTCTTTGAGCACTTGGCACCTTGTACTTCTGGACATACCAGGTAGGTTGCAGTCCTGGAGTATGTTGGCACTGGAGGATAATGGGTCCCTGGTAGCTTCACGCACCTTTTCTTTCTTTTCTCCATGGCCTTTTTTGCACCCCAGTTGGCTATTAGCAACAAAACGTTTGATTGTGCAGTGGACAAGTTTCGGTCCGTTTTACCTGAGGTAATGAAGCTGCCTCATAATTCTGCAAACCTTGATAGATGTTCATGTTGATGTGGTTTGGAGTTGGAAAATGTGCAGAGAAATAATGATTCGATCAGAATAACAATTGTGCACATAACGTAGTACTGTATGTATGATTGCATTTTTTCCTGTTCTCCTCCTCTCTGGTGTAATCAAAGAATGAATAATTGATGGAGAAAAAGAGGCTTCCACTGTAAAGAGATGGGACCAGAATGCAAACAGGCCTCCCACTTCATTCTGTTCTAACTAAGGCTGCACAATATTGGAAAAAACTGACATTGCAAAATTTTTAATTTCTGCGATGTATATCGCAATATGAAAAAATACACGAATTTTTACCAGATGACTTCACTTTCTCGGTTTGAAAAGAAATAAGCAACCTGGAATTATTGGGGTGATTTTGTAGGGAAAATGCATTACAATGGGTGCTTACAATCCTTTCTTGAGCTTCAGTGCAATAAACATATTTTAAACAGTTAATTTGACACGCTCGACATTGAATTGTTTTGTGATGTGACTATTGCGCAGGGGCACATTGCAATGACGATGCTGAAACGATATTGTGCAGCCCTAGTTCTGACCCCATTTTCTATGTATAGTCCAAAAACAAAGCTTTACTTTGTGCCCTATTAAAGCAACTTCTAAAGAAACTTCTTCCAAACACACACTGGTGCAACAAGTAAGCAAACTGTGGAGCAGCATGAACAAATAAATAGCATCCAGCTTCATTAAATAATTCACAATTCGCAATGACAACGTGTGTTTGCCAGCTCAGGTTGAAATAACAGCCACTTCAATTTTATTTCAGCAACATTTAATAAGCATACCACGCATCTAAAACGATGCTGCTGATTAAAATAGTTTAGCTTTTTTTGTTTATGCTGCGTATGAAGAGAGGTTGTCCAAACCTTCCTGCCTTAACAAATCCAGACTAGCAATACTCTCTCTACTGATGTACAAAACTATTTAATGCAAGTTGTATTTTCTCAATTTGGAGATATAAGGAATATTTCTATGGCAAATTGGACTGGATTAACAAATTTTATTGAAGGCCAAAAGTAAAATGAAATTTAAATATTGGACCCAATTGGCATGTCATTTAATTTGCGTGTGTAAGGTATGTCTTTCTGTATGTGTATTACCGGGCTAGTCTCCTCGCTGGGTGTGCGAGGCTCCTGTTGGCTCGTCTCTGTCGTCTCAGAGTCCTGCTCTGATACTGCAACCAACCACAAAGGGAATCAAGTTATTAATGACAGTTCTTCATATTTGTTACGTAAAATCTTCTTCATGTTCTCATAATGCAGTTGGAAACACCAGGAGAACTTCTTGGGAAAATGTACACACTCAAAACTAAATGCATACTTACAAGCTTTGCGAGTCTTTCGGGCGAGAGCAGCCGCCAACTCACTTTGTACCTGTTGGAGAAAAAAAGGTGTCAAAACAAGGCAAAATATGAAACCTATATATGATAAATTAAAACACAACGTAATGAAGCAGCAAATTAGGAATTTTGTTTATATCATTTGGTGATAATGTATTTAACAATCTTCACATGCACACACTGACCGTAGAAGTGAGCCTCTCAAGAGCTTTCATCTGGAGAATCTCACTGCAGATGTCCCTGTTGCCTTCAGAGTCCTCCTCTGACCTTAGAGAGACACAAAACACACACACACACACACACACACACACACACACACACACACACAACAAAGCTGTACTTTTGACTGCAAAGTGTATTACTCTGCTCAAAAAAAGTTTCCTGCAGAGCTTTTGTCCCCTCTACGCTGCCCCCTGGTACACCTAGAGTGGAACTACAGCTTCCAAACATATCTACTACTCAGCTGGCTGTAGACCTTAATAGTTTTTCAACAAGTCTATATTTAATTGATTTATAAGTCTATATTTAAATTGATTTAAGTGGACATATTCCACTTATCTATTTTAGCTCTTTGTATTAAGACACCTTAACATCAGATCAAAACAAAAAGATATTGATAGATAGTGGCTTTTCAATGGTTCCCAAATGGTTTCTCAGAGACCACACAAACAGGAAATCAGACCATTGTTCTTCAATCCAGCACTAAAACATGTTACAAAATAATGTTACATAATTAGAGGTGAAACGATCAGTCAATTAAATCATACTTGAATTAACTGCTTACATCATTTATCAAGTCTGCTGGTTCCAACATTTCTGTTTTGCTCCAACTTACTGTACATTACCTCGCGATCCTGACGAGTTTATTTTCTGTGTGAATATTGTCTATTTGGCAGAGACGTATCTACCCATTTTATTTTCTGTCTTTCTAGTTCTTCACTGCTCGCATGTTTTTGTATCAAGCATCTCTCTCTCTGCGCCCGCCTTCACTCTTTCATGTGGTTTCATTTAAAATAGCTCCCAAACACACCCTTCTATTGATGTTAGTGAGGGTCTTTGTGCCGGTGTGTGTCTGTGTGCGCGCGCTGATGTGGCATCTCTGTGTTCAGAATGTATATAGACGTGTGTAACGCTTGTTGAGTACAGTTATGATACATTTGTGTGTGTTGCTGCAACAGGTGGTTGTTTTGGTGTAAAACTGCATTTCAGTCTCATTATTAATGAACGTACACAGAAGGATTCACAATTGTATTTCAGGATTTATATAACAATGGCTCACATAAAAGTATTTATTGTTGTATATAAATGTAAAACAACTCCACAAATAAATATGGTGCACAAATGTGTTTGCACACAAATATTTTTTGTTTTAAATATCTGTAATAGTAATAACAAATATATGTATTTGAAAGTATCTGCAATATTCATCAAAAACATATTTAGATGTTGTTACATTTATATCCCAACTGTTGAACCTGCATTTACAAACTGCTTGTCAGTTGTGAACTTCACAACATTTGTGCGTGGGTTTTTGTAATTCCCCTGCCGTAGCTCGATTCACAAATGCGTTTTTTTCCCCCTCTAGCGAATTATCTGCAGCCAATTTGATATGGCTCCTTCCACTTCAGCCAATTATGTAACAGTAGATTTGAGGGTAATGTGATCACTTAGCGTTCTACCCGCAGGTCAACCTTACATGGGGTCTGGTAGCTGCTCTTCACAGGTAAGTGATAACTCTTCTGTCATGCGTGATTAAATCCAGTATTTTTGAGTTTTAATTGCTTGCTAAGCTCGTGATGTGGCATTTCACACTAGCATTAGCTAACAAGTTAGCCATATAATGCAGATAGACAACTTAGGGCCATCCATAGCTAGCTAGCTAACTAACTTAGCAAGCATTCATAACACAAACATATTTAATCGGGTTACCGGGTTCAGTGTTTCCCACAATATGAAAAAGTCAAGGTTTCAAAAACACAAATATTTCCGTTATTCCGTTTCTGTTTTATAATGTGTTGTCACATTTATACAACTGTTTATGTCTTCCACCATTGTGTACATTTGTTAAAAATTGTAACATTAAAAAAAAAATACATCATCAGCTGGCTCTGGTGTCTTTCCCACTGTGTGTGTGTGTCTGTGTGTGTGTGTGTGTGTCTGTGTGTGATTTGATTTATAGCGTTATTTGATATTATTATTAGCAGCAGTAGTATAAAATATATTGTGTTCAATGGAAACAAGTTTGTTTTTCCCAGACATTTAAAAATCACACATTTTAAGGCTGTAATTGCAATAACACGATACCGTGAAACCGTGACATTTTTGCTTAAGGTTAACATACTGTGAAAATATCATACTGGCCCATGCCTAGAGTGTCAGTTATATATTAATCCTTAAATATACTGTAAATGTGAATTCTTCAGTGTGCATTCATTAATATTGAGAATGATCTGACTCCATATTATTCCCACAGCAATAATACAAGGTTATAGAGTTTGTCTTCAACAGCGGCAGACTGCACCCGAGGGCCCCTCATCTAATATGTTCTCTTAAAAAAACACTGTTTGGATTGGTCTCCCACACACTGCCTCACCCCCACATAGGACACACACACACACACACACACACTTTTTTCCTCAAGCACACGCGCGCGCACAGACACACACCAATTTGCATACAATTTGGATTTTATCAACAAATCCCAGTGGCACTAGTAATAGTTGTGAAGGAAAGAAGATGAAGCCCTGTGTGACTGTGTGTGTGTGACTGTGTGTGTGACTGTGTGTGTGACTGTGTGTGAGTGACTGTGTGTGACTGTGTGTGACTGTGTGTGTGACTGTGTGTGTGTGTGTGTGTGTGTGTGTGTGTGTGTGTGTGTGTGTGACTGTGTGTGTGTGTGTGTGTGTGTGTGTGTGTGTGTGTGTGTGTGTGTGTGTGTGTGTACACTGTAATCTGATAAGGGAATGATAGATGCAGAGGCGGAAGAGATGGTGATAACATGTAGCCCTGAGCCTGACACTTCAGCTATCAGCTCTGACACAGACAGAGAGAGACGGAGGCAGGTAGAACTAACACATGCCTTAAAGGAGTGTGAAAATACCATTTTGTTAGTGTCGCAAAAAAAACGTTTTGGTGGTTGTGCTTTCTTTTCAGTATTTATGGTCAAAATTACACTCTCCTTTAAAATAAGATAACTGACGCTCAAACTTCTGCCAAAGCTGGATGAACAAGGCAATGCTGGGGAGCGTTTTCTTTTGTAGTTCATTAGTGGATCATGAGATGTACAAAGTATAAGTCATCATGCTAGATTTATTCTCTTTGGGGTCATTAAGTTTTTTCAGCTGGCATTCATTTGGTAATTTGGTGACTCACCATGAGCCTGAACATACCAGAGCCGGAAGCAAGGCACAGTGGGAGTTGTGTCACCAATCATTAAGCAGCACAGAGCAGTATAGATTGAGGATTACCATGATTGGTGCTTACAACGCCTCCGTTTTTACCAGGTCATAAATGCATGCAGCAAGGTGTAGTCATGATTTGTGACTCACCAGATCAGATCCTATTTATAAGCTTACTAATTCTACCTGTGAACAATGTGTCAAACTATTTTCCTTAAGAAAGAAATATAACTACATACTTCAGTCTATCTAATACATATATGCATGTGTGGTTCTGAATACTGCCTAACACAGAATTTAAAGCATTTGCCAGAATGATTTGAGGAGGAGGAGAATGTAATCTCTGTAAAAAACAGTGATTGTTTGATTGCGCTCCTCCCTGGCCAAAATGGTCCTTCAGCATTCTGCTGAGTCCATTTGGCATTTTGCCCTTTTTGGACCACAGCACCATGCAAAGTGTTTTCTCCTTCCAAGCTAAGGTGTTATATTTTAGCTCCTGGCAATTCAGCACTTTCTGCACACTGATTTGCAGAGAACATTGTATTTGCAAGGCAGGAAAATGTGCAACTCAATTGTTACTGACTGATGCCAAACATGTATATAGTCAGTGCACTGTATATAATGTACAGTTTAATATCAGAACAAAGAGAGAGTCCTTGAGGAGTAAATACATTTGCACACTAAATTGTTGTATTTTGAGATTTTTCCTCCTTTATAATAATAATTAATAATTAATAATTATTTAAATCATGTCAACTTAGGTTACACAGACAGTGGACCAAATATCGTATAATGAAATATACAGAAATATCCCTGCCAGAAAATGTGTATTTGTGAAGCTGACACTGTAATTCAAGCTGCTGCTGTAGTTAGTTTAAGGTATTATTTGTATACAGGGTAACAAAATATTAAATATTCTAAACATAATCTGAACATATCTAACCCACAAAGCCTTTAACGTGTTAGTTGCAGGGCTATTGTATTGGACAACATTATACTGTGCAGGTGTTCATGTTACGATGTCCCTACCTTGTGTTTTGTGTCTATATGGAAGTTGTATCCAATTGATATACAGTAAAAAAACTGAAAATAGGGGAATACAGTTTAGTGTGCTAGATAGGGTGGTGTTATGTATAAACATTAACTTCTTCATGATCAGTTTACACTCAGACAAAGCTAAACTTGGCATGGACTGAACATTAAATTAACAAATGTAGTGACTTCTGCTGCAGAGGCAGTGTGCAGAAAATCGTTTCATGGTTAAACTTTAATGTTGTCTCCTTACACAGCACTACTAAAAAGTACTTGCCCTTATTGTAATGTGAGGCAAAGTTGGAGAGAGAGAATGAGACAAAGTAACTTTTCTGCCAATAAGATCATTAAATTGAAACTGAAATGAATTCAAATGAGAGAGATGTTTTTTGCATAACATTAATATTTGACTCTGTTAAAATAACAATAGTAAATGGTTAAGGTGTTATGATGCATGAATCTGAAGTTTGAAACCTGCATTATAATATTCTTTTCCAGCGAGCACTGCAGTGAACAATAAACTAATCAACTTTAATGACCACAATGTGCCTGGTAGTAAATATTATTGTTCAGACACAGCAATCCTTTGAGACACACTGGCAGCGTCGGCACAAACTGAATAAGAAACAAACTAAGAAACATCTTCTACAACCAATTTAATTAGTAGCCTGTTGTTCTTGGGCTTCACTTAAGTAGAAATCACTAGAAGGAGGCATAACAGTCAGCTAATGTTGTCTTATCAAGTATCAAGTTATCAGTATCAATTTAATGCTTGCCTCGTTAGATTAGATTTGAATTACTGCATTTAATCGTCCTACGTAATTCGATCTCAAGTATAGTGCAGATCCAATCACCCTGATGCAGCCATGAGCATTGCTGAGCAGGGCTTTAACAGATAGTTTAACACACGTTTGCACGCTTGGGCATGTTCAGACACTCTCAGACGGTGTACACAGCCAGGATTTTATTTAAAGGCTAAGGCTGTGAGACTATTTCTAGCTCCTTTTTACAATTTCAACAACGAGAATCAACATTAACCACTGGATTAATATATAAACCAACGCTTCATAAAGTCTCTTGGAAGCAACCAGTGGAGTTACATCAGGTGTTTTTCCTCACAGCTACAGCTGTTCTTCTTTACACCAAAGGGAGAGAGAGAGATAGAGAGAGAGATAGAGAGAGACAAAGAGGGAGGGAGGTAGGGAGGGTATGAGATAGAGAGAGACAGAGAGAGAGAGGGGAAGACTGCAGAAAAATGATGCGACAGTCAAAGAGACACAGCAGCAGGGTCAAAGTGACAGACAGCGTGAGAAAGTTGAATGCATAATCTCATCTATGTCTAATCTGCTAAAGTGAAACATATTTTTTTATGTTGATTCAAGCAAAAACCTGTAAAATATTTGGTCCAATACAGTGTTACGCGTATAAACTATAACTGTACAAACAGTTAGATAACAGACATTTATTTACGTTCCTTCATATGTGTAAGAATACATGAAAAACATAACATGATAAATAAATGCTTTGTCATGTAAAATGTTGTCTGTTTTCAGCTTGCTGTAGACACAAGTAGATAAAACCAGCCTTGTGAAAAAAGCCCTCAAATGAAATCCCAACTTCTCTCTGTAGTAGAGTGCCTCTAAGTATGCATGTCATTCACTATAATGTATATAAAGTAACTGATGGACAACATGGAGGTATACAGTATGATACATGAGATTTATATTAGTATAAGTATGACATTCAATTCCCCTCGCTGTTGGGCTCTCTCCCTGGTGTCTGGAAATACACCCTTTGAAGTTGACACACAGACGCATGTGTTGACGTGTGCTCTTGTTCCTTCGGTCTCCATATATACACACTTTATCTTTTTTGTTACCCACTCCACTCGTCTCACTCTCTTCCCTTTCTCTGAGTGACAGATTGAGTTCAGTAGCAGCCTCAGCAGGAATCCCACACACAGGAGCAGCAAAGCAGGGAACTCTGGCTGACACCACTCAGCGTGTGTGTGTGTCTCTTTCTCAGAGCCCATCTCGTATATGTGCGATGGCATTATGTGACAGGTTTTGCATATGAGTATCTTCTATGTTCGAGGGGTGCGTGCGCCTGCACATAAACGTGTCCTTCACATAAGCAGATTGAGCATTTTAAACAGTGAATAGAGATTAGTTTTCTAGCTGGGATCTTGGAGAGTGTGTGTATGTATATTAGAGTATATATTATGTTGCAAAACAGTCAAGTACTTGCAAGCATGCACTTCCACCAAATCAAACACAGTCACTTGTCACTTTTCAAGTTAAATCATCAGACAGACAAATGACCTCAATCATAAATCTAACCGGAAACACTGTCACTTTGACTTTGATATTTCACCAGAGCAATGAGCTTCCACTTCAGGTCAACGGAGATCATGTATAACATTGCAACTGAGTCATATTCACTGTCAAAATTCTGCAGCAGTTTAACATGTTGGCCGTAATAACAGAAACCCAGTGACAACATTGGAAACCACTAATTAGTCATTATAACCGATAAATATGAATAATTAATTAGGGCTGAAATGATTCATCAATTAAAATCGATTAATTTGATTACTAAAAAGCATTGACGCAAATTCTTTGCACCGAGGCTTTGTTTCATCCATATAACTACATAGCACACTGTTTTGCATGGACATTTATTACTGTCGCACATCGCGCTTATGCTGTGTGAACACGACGTGATTATGATGGCGCTGTTTGCAAAGTGGAAGATGGAAGAAGAGAGAGAAGAGAAAAGAAGAATTTAGTCTCCAAAGTATGGGATTATTTCAAGCTAAAAGAAAACAACTCTAATGTTACAGTCCGTCCACTGTAAAATGAAACCTGTCGGCTAACGTTACCGCAACAGCACGACGGCTCCTGAGCAGAAAGCACCCGGTGTTATGCCAGCGGACAAGGCAACATTAACAGCAACTTTAGCATTTAACTGAAATCATGATTGATTGTTGAGTTGAAGGCTAGCCAAAGTAAGCCGCAATCCTCAGCTGAAAATATACACACATGTATTTGTTGTTCTCCTGGTTGGGCCGTGAGTTTGGGTTGTAATATCACAGTCATGAGTTAACTGGGTGTCGGGGAGCTGCACCTTAGTATAACTTGTATAGCACTCGGGTGATGTTTGTGTTTGTAAAGCAGTTGTCCGGTTGTTGGTCTGCTGATGTTGTTGGTCTGATGTTTGCTGTATGACACACTATGAATTTCCAAAAGGACTAACAAAAATCTATCATCTATCAACTTACACAACTGAACCCGTTACCGGGGGGGGGGGGTTGATTCCAACTAATGTGTTAATTCTCATTTGTTAACTATGACATTTAACCATCCAACTAGCACAGCGTAACTTGTAGTCAGATTTTAATGGACACTTACGGGCTGTTGGCCCCTCCACCAGAGCGAAACTGGACATATGGGGCAAGTTGTAGGAGAAGCCTAACTGCCTCTGGCCATTCCCCCTCATTGGAGCGAAACTCACAGGAGGGGGAGTCACACTCCTCAAAGCTGAACTGGTAATAGGAGTTGGAGTCCGAAAACACCACCCGCTGGTCTACTGAAGGAAGAATAGACACACAAATGCATGTGAGAGGAAGCATCGTTCACATTAATATTGAACAAGCTATTTAACTTGTGAAGTCAGTAATTTACAGGTATCAGCAATGCCACCATATTCAACCAGGTACTATTAAAAAATGCACAGTGTCAATATTGCAATATATTGATGGTATTTGAACTTGAGCAGGTGGCATTTTTAGTTTGCATAAGTGGCCTCAGTATTCCTTTCTGCTTTGCCAATATGGACATTATGTTTAGGCTACTGCAGTTAAATTTCTTCATGTTACAGCCCTGCTGCTTAGTTTGAGTTAGAATAAGTCATTTAATATGATTAAATGACTAGGACTATTAAGGAAATCCTTCAATTTGATGTTTTACATAAAAATGAAATCATGGAATTGTTAAGCCATGCTGATTACACTCAATTTAAAACAACTATTAAAATAGAGTCAAATGTATTTGGAACGTGGGTAAAAACCAGTTCCTGAAGATCTGAAACAGGGCGGGCATTGCTTCGTGCATTACTTATATTTATATTGGTGCACTACAATGGCAGCCTGAAAGAAATTGCCAGTTTGATGTAATAAACAATTCATAAAAATAAATTGTGTAAAATATACATTAGTGGTGTTTAGCACAAACTGTTTAATTCTAGAGAAAGAGTAGAGACATGGTGACAACAATAAATCCTGGATTAACTCATTCAAACTCAGTTATGGTGGATTTATCATAGCAGATGAACCGGACTTAAGCAAATGTCCAAAAGCAGGCAGCCTCAAGAGGAGGAAGTACAATAAGTCTGGTTTCAACACAAGACAGGGTAAAAGAATAATATAATTTCTAAATTTTCTTTAGCAGCTCTACTGAATACAGAAATCACATTCAGGGACTGTAGGTGTGGTGATAACAGATGCACAGTTTATCAGAAGATTTAGTGTGTAGTAAAATATAAGTTGTGCTCTTTGGTAAATAATGAAAGAGGATGTTTTGGATTTTTAGTGGGGGGACTGATTGCACAGAGCCACAGGGTAATTTTAGTTTGTGGAAAGTGGAGCAGGTGAATGAAGCAGTGAATTCATCTCTCTAGTCTGCTGGAAATAACCTGGTGAACTGGTTCATAGTTTGTCTCTTTACAGATGTGAAGATTGTTGCTGATGTCGCTGGAAGGTTGCTATGTATTTCAAAGTACAGTACGACCTCCGGACATGTTACTGTGCGCACGCATGTGTGTGGTTGTGTTTTTACCAGACAGCAGGACTCCCAGCTCCAGCAGCACCTGCCAGACACGCACAGCAGTAGTCCGACAGCGTACATACACACACTGCTCACACAGCCACTGCACCAGCTCCACGCCCACGTAGCTACGCCTGTTAAAATACACACACACACATTTTCAGCACACAAGTACAGCCACACATTGTTATGATACACATGCTCATGCACACACACACACACACCTCTTGCAACAACAAAGCTTGTCTATTTTATTTAATCAATATCCATTGATTATTCATTAGTTCTCTGTAAGTCTTTTCCTCTGAAACACTGAACAGTTTCCGTCTACTTTCCCCCAGGATAAACTCTTGTTTGCGTTTTAATGTGAAATGCCGGTTATCTATTCATAATTGTGTCCAGACGTCCACAAGATTTTGCATGCACCTGTGTGCACTGTTTGTACAGAATAATGCATGAGTGCGCATGTATTCCCGACCATCATTGCCTGTCTTACAGCTTAAACAACTTGACTGGCCAATCAGGAAGTGGCTGAATACTGGACTGGTGAGTCATTGTATATGCTTCACCGGACACATCGATTCAGACACGTCAGACAGACACACAAACACAGAGACAAGTGTACCGTATGATTCTGGCCAGGTGTATCTTGTCTTTGGCTGGATATGGTCCATGAGAGAGGAAGGCATTCCTCACAGTCCGACCAGCACATGGAAAACTCTGGGAACAAGACTGAAACACACATACACAGGACCATATCAAAATAAATGCTTTTTTTTGTAAAATCTGAACACTACAAATTACAAAAACTTTCTCTCAACATTGTTTTGGACATGAACAAGAGTGCCAAGAGCTTGTGTGGCTACAAGCAGCTGTCATTGACCAGCTCACAAGGACAGCTCGATTTCTTTCCCCCTGAGGAATAAACACGCTCTGCCATAATCCTGCTATTGACACTATGGTAAATCAGACCGTATTTCAATTAAGCTGTTTACATGGAATGCTTGTTCTGTTCCATTCATATTCATATTTACATGCTACAGAGGACAGCCCGCTTGATGACTGATGAGGCTCCATTCATATTATGTTATATATTTCCTCTAGTGTCAATTCAACCTCAAAATCATTGATAAAATCTGAATCTAAAATCTAAATAGGAGCAGATTTTGAAAATGACTGTACTTCCATTACAGTAAATACACCTTTCAAAGTAGGATGATGTGTTAGATAAATGGTCTGATGTATTGCAACGTTAAAGGTACCCTATGATTCTTGACCACTAGTAGCGCTATGGAGTGATGCTTCTTAAAGTAGGTCCCTGTTTTGTTGTTGTTGAATCTCGTGCACAAACAAAAAGACGCATATAAAAAAGCACGACTGACATAATATGCATTCTTGCAGATTGTTTTACGCTATTCCCGATTGACACTTGAAACGGAAGATGGATAGGCTCTTCTCACTACTTGAGAGATTAGTTGAATCAATTCAAATAAAGCAATTGTTAAATATATTGTTTATTAAATTTACAGGTCTTTAAAACTATTTGCAACATAAGGAGTGGAATATTTAAGGTGTCTGCAGGTCCTTCAAAAGGAAAATAAATTACATGAATATTAGCTATTAGAAAATGTGTGGGGTTTGTTTTGTTTAGCTGAGCAGAGAGTCACTGGCGGTGCTGCTGGACCTGGTTGGAAACCTGGTGGTCTTCTGTCAGTGGGACATTATCTGGGGTGGTCTCCAGAGTGTGTCTAGGGATGCCTCTCTCCACTGTCCATCTATCTACTCAATCGGTTTTAGCTGATTAAAGACAAAAGCATTTTTAATAGGGTTGTATTAAATATGAAATGCTAATGTTAACATTACAGTTGACTAAAAGTATATACCAATATTTAATCTTTTACTAGAGTAAAAATTGCAATAACAGTGTAAAAATACTCTGTTACAAGCAAAAAACCTGAATTTAAAATCTTATTTGAGTAAAAGTACAAAGTATTAATCTCTCTCTCTCTCTCTCCAATACATCAGAAATTATTAGTTGATTTACATTTTGTATTAATAATTTGAATGGTGGAGCATCTCCATTTCCTCTACAAAACTGGCAAAAGAAAAAAAAGATAACAATTAACATGTCTGAATCCATTTCTAAGCCAGCTGGGTACCGATTGACAAGTGCAGCTGTCAAGGTTGCTAGGCAACAGGAGTGTGCTTCATGAGCTAAGGGTGACAGCTGGTGACGCAATTGAGAAGTCCAACGTAGACCAGACTGTCTCATTTAACAATGCTCGGCACACCATCGTAGAACGCGTCTTTCGGAGGATGCGGGCACCTGAATTGAGACACAGCTAACATGTTCATTAGCCCTCAAGGATACACACATTGGTGACAATTTGAATGTAAACATAACTGTGTTTATTTTAAAGGAAAACTCAACAGGGTAAATTTAAGGTTACGTTAAGGTGCCATTAGCTCTATCTCACACAGGCTCCGCCCTCTACTGGACTCTATGGGTACTACATCCTCCAATCACACGCACGCACTTGCCCACTGAAATTTTATCGTGCACATAGCCGACCAATAGGATGTCGCTACCGATACGTGCGTGACGTATAAATAGCAGTGTCCCTACTGCCTCAGCATCCTTTTTTCTTCAGCAAACGGCGAACTGCTCACTGAATTCACCACCTCCACGGATGGAGTCGCCACTTCTAGAAAATTATCTTTGCACCCGGGCAAGGTGACCCATGTCCTGCCCGGATGAGTCCAGGCCCCCCCGCCAGCTGACCTGCGGCTGGGGAAGGGAGCGACTGGCCAAGTGACCGTTATGGAGGGAGAGAGGCCTGCTGTCTCTGCCACAATCCCCCATCTGGTGTTCAAGATGCCATTGTTTTACATGTGCTGCTTGTGTAAAACTATGGTAAGGCTTTTGAGAATGTGGAAAGAAAGAATGTTTGAGTAAAACATGTTAAATACATTCCTCAAAGAGCCAAGTTATCTTCTCTCATCAAAGAGCTAACGTTAACTCCAGGGGTGAGGCTAAGGGTTCACCCTGCGGCCTTGTGTTCACGAAGCCACTGTTCTAACATGTGCTGCTTGTGTGTACACTGTGGTGATGCCTGTGAATGTTAAACTGTTTATTAGAAACACATTACATTCTTAGAAGTGCTAATTCCCCACCACCAACCCCATCTCATTGAGCTAGCCGTGTTGAACGCACCGCTGCGCTCACCGACGCTAAGCTAACGGTTCGCCCTGTGGCCCACGGCGCTCTCCCGGTCAGAACCGAGTGAGAGGGTGGGTGAGGCCCGGGCGTCCACATAGCTAGCATGACCGCCGAGTCCACGCGGCCATAATGGTCCGCTTCCACGACGTAATAGCCGAGAAACGAGCTGTTCTTACCGTGGAAACTTGGCAATGGAGCAGTCTACTGTAGCGCTGCATTCCCAGAGTGCCCACGAGGACTTGCACAGCCGCGTTGCTAGCTCACCGGCAGTGAAAGCCTGTTACGTAAACAGACACGCTGCCCTGCCGACATCTCTTTCGCCGAGAAGACACAGCGCAGCTAGGTAAGTCCGCTATAGCCGGAGAGAGACAGCCAAAGTCAGGTCTCTCTCGGAATAGCGGGATGAAAGAGATCGCTCGCTGCTTCGGTTGGTTTCGTTTCCTCCACCAGCGGCTCGTAGCGCCTGTTGCAACAGGCGAGGCTGTCTACCTGCCACTTCTTCACAGGGAAGCTGTGAGCTTGAGGCTGATGTCAACACCGGGTGACGTGTCAACCACAGTCACACCGGCTGTGGTGCGTTCAACCTTTCGAAAAACGGCCCATGGTGCGTTCAAGGACGCCACGGCCTTTTTCGATTGCAGCCCTTGGAAAAAGTCTAAGCTTTATTATTTATTTAAAAAATAAAATAAAATAAAAAGAAGGGTGACAGAGGGACAGAAGCTGATGCACACCACCAGACCTCCTCCCTCTGTTATGTGTGGATACATAACAGAGGGAGGAGAGAACAGAGAGAGACGGTGGGAGGGCCCGGGTCTTTGATGCACTATTCAAACCACTGGGATAAAAGCCCATGTCCCACGTCGCTCTCCTGGTGGTATGCGAGTGAGACAGTAGTAGGACCTGGGCTTCCTCCTTGCTAGCCGGCTGTTCGGCCCGCGCAACGGGTCGCCTACATCGTCTGGCAGCCGAATGAAGGGCTGCTGCCATGGCGCTGACACAATGCAGCAATGCGAGCTAACTCTGCGTTCCCCATGCACTCACGACAGTATCCACGGGAACACTGCTAGCTCACTGACAGTGTATGTGTGCATTCCTAAAACACACAACCACATTGGCGACATATGCTCAACCGAACCAGCACAGCGTTTAGCTGACTAGCTGCAACGGCGAGTCGAGATAACGCCAATCTAGGTCAGATATAGCCAGAGAGACACAACCAGACAACACGTCTCTTCCAGCGGTGCGGCCTGTGGCACTTTATCACAGTGAACAGCGGCTCATTCTCCCAGCAGTGGAGAGGAGGATGCCTAGTCCTGACACAGCTTCACTCGGCAGCTGTGTTGATATTGACTGCTCCACTGACGACGCGCTCACGGTGACAGTGTTGCACGTTGAGCCATCATTGGAGCAGCGAGCTGTGGTGCGTTCAAAGGCACCAGGGCGCAACCCCACCCCCCCTTGGGCTAAACTTCCAGTTTAGCGGTGGAGAGTGCCAAAGATGCATTGTTCACTTGTACACATTTTCATGCAGAATGGCGACGCCGCTGCATGCTGACAAGCTAGGTGGACAGCATTCTGAGACGAGGCTACTCTCTTCAGTTCTGCTGCATACCACCAGTTTTCCTGGACATTATGGAAGCCAGTCTATCCTCTCAAGAGGAAGTGGACTTCCTGGCCGCCGAGATCCAGCAACTTCTGCTGAAGCAGGCTGTCTTAGGGCATCTCTGCGCATGACATGGACAGAGGTCTTGCACCATGTACTTTTGGTCCCCAAAAAGACGAGAGGCTTCTGAGCCATTCTGGATCTCGGCCATCTGAACCAGCATAATCGACAAGAGGGCATTTCCACATGCTGATGGTCAGGGAAATGCTGGAGCCAGTGCAGCCCGGCAACTGGTTCACCGCCATCGACCTGAAAGATGCCTGTTTCATGTCGAGGTGACACAGTAACAGTAAATTTCTAGGCTTCTCCTCTCAGGGGGTAGCCTACAAATACATTAGGCTCCCCGTCAACTACTCGCTAGCCCCCCCACACACTCAGCAGATGCATCGCACTGCAATCGTTGTGCGAGAAGGGCATGAGGGTTCCTTTCTACTCACGACCTCATGGTCATGGAGAGATTGAAGCCTTGAGTGATCTCCACACAGCCCAGCTGATTTTGCACCTCAACAGCCTGAGGTTGTGATCAATTGGGGAGAGAGCCCCCCCCAGCCGCCGCAGCAAACGGAGTATCTGGGGATTGTGCTCAACTACAACACTCCAAGAGCGTATCTGTGTGCTTCGCTTGGTGGTCCACAGGTTGCAGCAGTTGACAGCTGCGGCAGCGCTGTCAGTGATGCTGCTGTTGGGCCTCAGGGCAGTAGTCCATCAGGTGCTCCCTCTCTGGGCTTGCTGCACATGCAACTGCTACAATGTTGGCTTGCCAGCCTGCATCTGGACCTCAAGAGGCAAAGGTGATGCATGGTGATCCCCGCCTTTCACCTCTAGTGCAGGAGGACCTGCGAATCTGGGGGTCTCTCACTGTTTGGCAGCGTGGGTGCTGCTCGGCAGGGTGTCTTCATCCGTGTCAGTCTTCATAGATGAGTCTCTCACTGGATAGGGAGGGACCTGCCAGGGGAGTGCAGCGAGTGTTGTGGCTCCCCGAGGAGAGCCGAGGGGGCCACACACCACACATCCACAATCCACTCCAGGTTGGGTTTCTAGTGTGGTGGTGCATTTCCTCCAGCGCGTACATCAACAGACAGGGCGAAGTCCAATCCACGGCTCTGTTGGCGCTGGCAGGGAAACTATAGAAGTGGGCATCAGAACACCTGCTGTCTTTGAAAGCCCTCCACGTTCCAGGCTTGGAGAACGGCGGTGGCTGACCTCATGTTGGCCCCCAACCGAGCGGGTGGAGACTACACAACAATGTGGTTCAGCAGATCTGAGCTCAGTTCGGGAGAGCGAAGGTGGTTCTGTTTGCCAACACCCACTGCCCGCTGTCCGCTGTAGTTCTCAATTCAGCCATAGGACAGCCCACCCTTGGGGATGGACGCATTACACACGCGCCATTGCCAGAAGGGCTGCTGTTTGTGTCCCCCCCCACCCCATCTCATCCCTCCAGTTAGGTGAGGTGGGAATGGTCGTTCGTCATTCTGTTAGAAGTGACGCAGCCTACAGCAACAGAGCCCTGGCCTGTACCTATGGTCTGGGGGGCTCTGTCTCAAGGGTGAAGCTTCATATGCACAATGAAGGTGTTGGACCAGCGAGGCTGGAGAGGCAGACTCAGGCTGGTCTAGCCGCTGAGGTCGTTCAGACCATCCAAACGGCGGGCAGTCTCCAGCACGTCTTGCTGTAAGCTAAGTGGTTGTGCTTTCAGAGTTGATGCATTGAGAGGGAGACGGATCTGCCTACCTGTTCGGTGGGATCCGTTTTCTCTTTCCTGCAAGGTCTGATGGAGAAAGGGCACTGCAGCTATCTCTCCTGTCACAGGGGGTTTGGTGACAGAACAGTCTTCACCCACTCCCTCATGATGCGCAGGGTGTGAGAAGACAGCGACCGGTGTCATGTCTCTCAGCACCTCAGTAGGACTTGCTGCTTGTGTTGGTGGCTCTAATATCTGCACCTTATGAGCCTCTGGAGCAGTCCTCATTGAAAATGCTATCTCTTGAACAGACCTGCGCCTTGCTCTCACCCCTGCTAAGAAGGTGAGTCGTTTCACCCCAGCTACATGCTGATTCTTGGTGTCCACAGTGCAGCCAGATTGAGACAACACACCTCCTTTGTTCTTAAGAACATAAGGAGCATGTTCAGGTCCAGGACAATAAATCTGGATGCTTTCTACCCCCATACCCCACTTAGGGTGCAGGGAGGTGAGAGTGCATCTGTTGTGCAGTTCGTCTGTTTCAGTGATAGTGCAGTCAGTAAAAACCCTGTCCAAGAAGAGCCTGGCCAGCTGGCTTTGTGAGTGAATTTTCCAAGCTTGGATACAGGCGGGAACAGACCCACCCTTAGCAGTGTGTGCACACATTCCACTCAGAAGTGTGGAAGTGTCTACGACCCTTTTTCAGCGGGGTGTGTGTCGAAGAGATCTGCACAATGGCATCTTGGCCCTTACTGTGCCCATTTGTGCGTTTCTATCTCTTGGATATGTCGGGCTCCTTCTCGGGATCCAGCTCGCAAATGCGACCTAGGATCTGAAAAGTGAACATACACTGGCAGTGCCTGACGTTCCAGCGAGAAGCCCCTATTGGTCCAGCGACCTTCTCAGGGGTGTCCCACCACTCTGTCACTAGGTGAAGTGGTGGTCAGGTCTTTGGCCGGCCTGTGGCCGACCGGGTTGGTGTGGTGCACTTTGGCTTGTCGCGGCTAGCGCAGACAGTCATCGGGCTCCACCCACTGTACCCAAAGAGTCCAGTAGAGGGCGGAGCCTGTGTGAGATAGAACGAAGGTTACGATATGGTAACCTTAGTTCTATAAGCACAGGCGGAGCCCTCTACCGATGAGCCCTGCTGCTCTGACGCCGTCTGCTGAAGAGGTGGTTGGATGCTGAGGCAGTAGGGACACTGCTATTTATACGTCATATCGGTAGCGACGTCCTATTGGTCGGCTACGTGCAAGATAAAATTTCAGTAGGCAAGTGCGTGCGTGTGATTGGAGGAGGTAGTACCCATAGAGTCCAGTAGAGGGCTCCGCCTGTGCTTATAGAAGAAGGGTTACCATATCGTAACCTTCGCTACCGTCCTAATCAGAAAAATGCAGTCTACGTACGTGAATTTTACACTGTGTGTCTTGGTCTCAAAGGAGGTTTCTGACCTCAAAACAGGATTACTGATAATCATTGTGGCAACAAGGTGGTGTCACCAATGCCCTTCAAAGAACCTGGGCTCAAACACTCTCATACAGCCAGCCCTCAAATTTTACTTCCCACACTGTGGTTTGCTGAGCTGAGATTGGCATTTTCTTCAGTTATGGGTGTTGCCAATACAAGAAAATGACTTGAGAGTATCATGTTCGATCAAGTTTTGATAAACAATGACAATTTTCTTTACAATTTACAACCCTACCTTTGCTGACACATGTTTTGATTCAGATTTTCAAGCTTTTCTAAAAACCTTGCCAAATGGCACATTAACTTTTATCTACCGAAATGGGTTTTAGAGAATCACTCTGACGTAGCAAATAGGCTTAGCTAGGATCAAGATTAAAGCTTTTTTTGGAAAACACCTCCCTGCTTAGGTGCTCATGGGCCATTTTTATTTTTACCAGCGTCATACAGCTTTGGATACCACATCAATGTTACAGGTATAGCCATTTCCACTGAGGCAAGATATAAAAGAAAATGTAGTGAAATACAACCGATAAAAAAATACAACAGTGCTGAGTACATACAAAGACTTTTGGCACAGGGGTAACAGCAGTGCACATAAATAAGCAGCAACCAAGCTACAGATGGTGATTTCTTTCATTTCTTAAAACTTTTTATTTCTTTTGCCTATGTTTTGGCATCACGTATCCACTTTAAGGTATTGCTTCTAACATTTAAGGCATTAAATGGTCTTGCACCCCCATATTTGTCTGATCACCTACCGCCCTGCACAGTCTCTCAGATCAACTGAACTTGGTTTATTGTCCATCCCTCGTTTCCGGTTGTCTACAGTAGATGGAAGGTCATTTAGTGTTAATGCTCCAAAATTATGGAATTCACTGCCCCTTTCACTTCGAAATATTTCATCTGTGGCTACATTCAAGACACAGTTAAAAACATATCTATTTAAGATGTATTTTGTTTAAATGTGACTATATGTATCCTATGTGTTAAGTTGTGTGTTAGTGTGTAAATGTATTGTAAATGTACCATGTAAAGCGACCTTGAGCTCTGGAAAGGCGCTATATAAATAAAACTTCTTCTTCTTCTTCTTCTGTTTTAAATGTTTAAAGAAACCTATACTCACGGTAGATATTTCAGTCCTAAGGCCTTTTCAGAGTACAGTGCTTTTAATATTTGCCAAACCACATTATTGTGATGCATGACAAATTAAGGCTCTCTCTGAGTGTGTGTGTGCGTGTCTTTGTGCATGTGTGTAGCTGGTGAAACTTAATTGGAAAAAGCCCAAGGTAATATAACCACTGATGTCATCTGTATTGGGGCTAAACAAACACATTTTCGCTTCATAGCAAAACCGGGATGACATCACCTGTGTGCGTTTCCTTACCTTGTGTACTGCAGGTCCACTGCTTGGTCCGGGGATAGTGTCAGGTGACTGCTGTTGAAACAAAAATACACAAAAGCCATCAGAGCCAAAACACAATGACACACACACAGTAAATACACTGAACAAACAAGACTGAGATGAGCTAGACCAGTTTTGCCATTCCAAAAGCATTAGTCAGGTTTTGTTTAAACTGACAGCAGTACCCTGTTACTGCAATACACTTGGCCCTTAGAACATGGCCCTCCATTTCTACCCGTAAAGGGTATGACGATAATTTGACCTAAATGGTTTGATACAAATTCACTCAAGCTCTCATCAATACAAAATCAGTGCAATAGTAAACAATCTTAAAATGACATTGATCAGTTCAATTTCTCATCAATAAAATCTGTCCGTGCAAATAAAATTGTCAGTCCAACTTCCCCTATATTACAATGACACCATTATAAAGAGTTAGTTTTAGGGTCTCTTAATGGTTACTATGTAGCCTTTGCCCCGGGTATATCACACTCCACCTCTACTTCCCTTACCAGAAAATAAATTCTTAGTCTTTATGGATTATTATGATGCGAGAGGAGCTAGATGACAGCGTTTGACACTTTGGCAACACAATGATCATAAAATTGATTTAAAAAGTTTTACTGCTCGAGGAGGGTAGTCTGTTTTCCTATTTCACCGCAGTGCAATACATTGTGATGTTTTAATTTAGTACCACCTAGTCTTGGTTGCTCTGCTGCTGAATTAAAAGCTTGCTTCAATTATTTCACAGCCTCATTTATAAAATCAGATAATAATACTTGAGTCTAATAGTTCTTAACAGTTTTTATGAGTCCTTGTGGTTTATAAAAGATAGAACAGAAATATAAAAATATCAAACATTACATTATTATAATTTAATTATGTCATACAAGCTTTAAAAAAAACATTTGTACTGGTCCGATGTGAATTCTTACTGCCAATATATGGCCAATATACAGCATTAATTATATTTTTAAAAAAACATTTCATTACAGTAAGATTCCGGTCCATGCAGGGAAACCTTTACAGGCTCTATAAAAGGTTTTTATTGTTTTATAACACTAAATCACAGTGGTTTGACAAAGCTTTTTGAAGCTGATCAGCACTCTGATGTTAAAGTGAACAATCTCTACAAATGTGTCTAAATTAAGTAAACATAAAGCACAGTGCATAAATATGTACCCCCTTACCAATGACACACCTAGATTACCTTTAGGCAGGGATTTTGTTGAATTGCCTGTGTGTAATCAAGGTGTGACAAGTGATTTTAAATTAAATACACCTGTATCTGCAGGGTCCAATAGCTGGCTAGTCAATTTTTTAGCTAAAACTATACATAACCAAAACAAAGGACGTTTTATTTTTTATTTTTACAGCAGACATTTTCACTTGTCAGGGGGGGTAAAGGCACAGCCGCACAGTTGTTACTCATAACAAGTGTTCTAGAAAGCCATGTATCAGTGACCCATCATGCACCCTGAAACTGAAGCAGCTAAATGGAATTCAGCCTCCATTCATTTTATTATTCACATTTGTTTTTTTCCCTACTGTGATATGTCAAAATGTCTACTCCAATCGTCTGTCTATTCCAAGCAAATCTGTGCCAGCTTTATTGAAAACTACCACTCAGTGGAAGGATTCTGGAGCATTGTCAAGGCACTGAATAGGGAGCAAAGTAAGGTCAATAGTTAGTAATAGCCATCCTCAATAACGGGGTGAGAGGGAAATTTATTAGTCAGGTTTGTTCAGGTATCAGATGAGGTTTGGCTTATGGGGCGATTGTGGCTCAGGAGTTAGGGCGGGTTGCCCGTTTATCAGAAGGTCAGCGGTTCAATCCCCGGCTCTTCCAGGCTGCATGTCGAAGTGTCCTTGGGCAAGATTAAGATATGGAATTACCCCTGGTGGCTGTTAGTTTCTGTTTAAGCACTTAGGCTCACAGTGTGTGAATGTGATGTAGTGTAAAAGCTCTTTGAATGGTCGAAAAGACTAGAAAGGCGCTTGTTCTCTTCCTGTCTGGACTGATAAGAGAGTGTAGATCAGGCATCAGGCTAGCAGATATCTATGTTCTCAGGGAATCTTATATGTTTACAGAATTTACTAACTCCACAGATTACAGTGCAAATCATTGATACTATTCGATTTCAAAGTGACTTAGGTGATGCATTGGAGTCCAAACATCAGGCAGACTGGCTGCTCTGGTTTAGGCCAGATAGCAATGACCTGGTGTGGAAAAACCTACAGACACTAGAGGGAAAAGACAGAAAAATAAATTGGGGACCAAAAGATGGTTTCGTCAGATTTGGTGTTGGCATTGCATGTGTTCGCACGTTGTATGCCAGCACTGCATCTCCTCTGCCAAGTCAAATTAAACATTGCTGTGTAAGTCTTCATTACTTTTCCGAAAAACTTCATCACAACTGACACCTGGCTCATAATATTTCTACAACACTGAGTGAACATGGGCAGTGAGGGAGGCCATCAAGAGGCCTATAGAAACTCTGACAGAGCTACAGGTTTTATGGCTGAGATGGGAGACGCTGAGCAAACAACTCTAAAACAAAGTGGAAGAAGTTTCAACGGTCTGATGAGAACAAAAGCTTTTTGACCATCTTACTAAATACTTGGTCATGGCAGAGGGGATGCATTTCTGCAGCAGTCCTTGAAACACTTTGAAGATAGAAGCTAAAATGAATGCAGCAAAATGCAGAATAATCCTGGAGAGGAACGTGCTGCTGTCTGCAAGAGAACGCTGAATTATTTTTCACCAAGATAACAAGGCCGAGGCAAAATGGGTTTCCTGAAATGTGCTGTTCACCCATGCTCTCCAGGTTGAGCAGATTTGCTGAGAATGGGGGGAAAATGTCAGTTCCAGTTGTATAAAACTGATAAAAATCCACACAGACTTAACTTATAGATTTGTTTTCAACTTGACATTAAAAAGTAATTTCTCTGTTGATCACAAAAATATTAAGATGAAAAGAGGATGAATATACAATACAATATACAACACAGCATCTTTATCGGTGCATATGTGTGAGACAATATCAGATACTGGTATCTGCTTTAAAAATATCTGATAAAAATGCAAAGCGTAGAATTGTATTAGGATGGGGATCATGTTGCCAGCGTTCATTACAGACAGATGAGAATCTCCTGCAATAGGCGTGCAACCATTCTGTGAGCTTAGCCAGTGAAGCAGGATCACTGATAAGAGTTGTAGGGTTGATTCCCTCTGGAAACCTTTACAGAAAACTGAGAATGTGCTACAATCGCCTCTCACTGGCTGACATTAACAAACCACCAGATGATGACGAATAGAAAGATACAGATCAAATAGTGGAACAAATGAAAAGCACCGAAGCACGTTGGAAGATGTATGTAGATGAAGAAATATAAACTGGTTAACCTGCAAGAGGAGAAAGAAGAGAGGGAGGGTGAACAAATCACAACAGTCTATGAATATATGACAGGGAATGTGAGCATGACAAATGGACAGGGAGAGAGAGATGAGGCGGTGAGATCATTTTAATTGTAATTGCAATAGAGAGAAAAAGTGAGCAAGACAAAGACAGAGAGGGAGAGAAATGCATAGCTGTGGCTTTGACTTGCAAGAAATTGAAATAGAGAGATGATTAGAGGGATACAGAGCAGTGTGTGTGATCCTCATTAGAGCGATGATGCTGTGTGGCATGTCACACACTCACGCACAGGAGCAATGGAGTAGGCACACTCGCACACACACATTATCCAAAGCAAGTCTTCATTAAGGAATAGTTTGACATGCTGGAGAATACGCATATTTGCTTTCTTGCTGAGAGTAAGGAGAAAAGAGCGATATCACTCTCCTGTCTGTGCATTAAATTCGAGGCTATTGCAAGTTGCCTTGTTAGCTTAGCTTAGACTTACGACTGGAAACAAGGACAAACAGTTAGCCTGGCTATGTCTAAAAGTAACTAAGTCCGTCTTACAGCAAACCAAAACGTAAAATCAACAATTTGTGGTTTTCCAGAGGGTAAAGTGCCTTAACCGGGTGCAGTGACTTCCTTATCACCATGAGGTTGGCAGGCAACAACGGAGACTCCCGGAAGCCTTTAGACGGAGACAGTATAGCTGTTCAGCCTGTTTCCAGTCTTCATGCTAAGATAAGATCAGCGGCTGCTGGATTAGCCTAACTGTATATTTACCACAGACAGATTTTAAAGTGATATTGACAAGACAAGATTTACTACAATGTCAATGTATTCCTTTAAGACAATGTCCACACGTATCTGGACCCATCCTGTAGGGTTGGGCGATGTTTACAAAATTTCCATCTAACGATGTCTACACTGAAACATCGGGATGGACAATGGCATAACGGTCGTCTTATGTGCATGTGTTCCCTCGCACAGACTTCACTAGGTTAAAAACTTGGTAGCCTATGACGTTACAAGTCACGGAGGATACAGCACAGACCAGGTAAAGCAGCAGTGAACACACGGTGCAGATGTTGGTTTCGGTTCACCTGCTGCCGTGATAACGGATAACATTTATAATAATGTACCTCCATGTGAAAGCAGGTTTTCACATGGAGGTATTATGTGAAAAATTTAGATTTTTTTTGCCAGTGGCGGGGTTTTATAATCACTATACCTGCTCAACCATCGACCATCTGTCAGCCATCGCCGATGGATGATGGCATCGTCTATCGGCCCAACCCTAGCATCCTGCTCTCTGTGACCACCTATACCGTGTTTTAATACAGTCACAATTTAGTTGCTGCCATTTACATACTTTTACGTTTCTATTGTCAGAGAACTGAACAAGCACAAAATAGTGATTTGACCTTTACTCGATGACCAAGCAAACAGTAGCCCCTGCGCTGCTGCACTGAGGAATCGAATCCCTACTTTATAATCATAAAGTAGGCTGACAATTTACTTATAAACACAAGTTAATCCGGCAGTGAAGCATGAGACAACAACACACTTGAGTCCATAAACAGAAAATTTATTTGAAACTATTTTGATAATAGATTATTCAAGCTGAAAGACACATCCTCTGGTTTCTAGTTTCTCAATTATGAGGTTGTCCTGCTTTTCTTTGTTTTATGTGACAGTGAACTAATATCTTTAGGTTTTGGATTGTTGGCAGCACAAGCAATTTGAAGACACCATCTTGGATTTCAGGAAGTTATACAGAGCCATTTTCCGACATTTTAATGGTGAAAATCTGTGAATTAATCGACAAAGAAAATAATCAGTCAGTTGCAGACCTACTGTAATACTGGGAGCACAGCGAAGGCTGGAGGTGACAGAAAGCCCAAAACCACAGCTTTTCCCATTCACAATAAAACACAACGTCCGGAGTTTCAGATTTACCCAGATTGGAAAACATTTTCAAAAGAGCTCCGTTTTTGGTTGTGGAAAAAAAACCATCTCAGTGTGGACGTCCCCCAAGATAGCCGTAACGATGAGAGCTTTTTTTCTGTTTGTATTCTGTGAAGACATGCAGTGTTTGGACTGGGGGTTAAGTAGAGCACACCAGTCAGCCAAGCACACAGACTAAATAAATTGTTTCTGACTCTCTATCCCTGTCTTGCTCAGTCTTTCTCTTCTCTTTTGTCTCGGTCTCTCTCGCTTATCTCTCCATCTCTTTGTCTCCCTATCTGGTGGATACAGATCTTTCAAGAGGTCTTTGTTTCTCCACTGTCATCTCTTCTCACAAACACACTTGAGACACACCAGCAACTAGAGGCGATTCATTCATACAGTATCACACAACGAGAGAAATGTCTGGCCATGTTCCTGTGAGTCTGTCGGTGCCACAGTTTCTCACAAAGACACCCTCCTCCATCACTGGGTGTACAGTCCATTGCTGTCAGTACACCGGAGGCCAGAAGAGAATGACAGAAGAGAAGAGAAGAGAAGACAGGATGAATGAGGAGGAATGAGAGTTATAAAGACAGAGCACATGCTGACACGCTTATCTGTGTGATGACTTCAAAGTGTGTATACAGAGAGAGCGCAGGAGAGAGCGGGGTCATTATCTGCAAGAAATGGATTACTCTCAGATTAGATTGCTGAGCACAGTGAAGAGCTGTAGCACGGTATGCTTGGCAAGCCCCGTCTCACACACACACACACACACACACACACACACTTCACATTCACACTAAGCTCCTGTCGACTCCTCGACAGATTCGTCATACAAGGAATTCAAAATGGAGACATCAAAGCAGCTACAGCTCAATGGACGCACACACACACACACACTATATCTGTGCCAGCCCACGCCTATCTGCCAACACACATAACAACGTATTTGTCGATAGATAATTTCAGGAGTTATCTATCAAACAGAAAATACATCAGCCACAGTTTCGATCAATCTAATAAGTCATTTGTTAAGAAAAAAGTATGAAAATTCACTAGTTCTAGCCTCTCAGATATGAATGTTTGCTGTTTTTTTCAGTCTTCAATCATAGTGAACTGAATTAGGGCTGGGGCGATGTAATCGATTACATAAATACGTCGACTCGCATTACGTGAGTTGAAGCGTCGCTGCACCCGGTGTTAGTCGGATTCCCGGACAAGCTCCCACAACGAAAGACCACGCCTTTGACCGTCTAAAGTTTGGGACTATTTTAGACAGACACTCAACAACGTGGTGCTCGCCCCGTGAGCTTCACTGCAGCACAAATGCTGCCCACCAATACCTGAAGCAGCATGAACACGTGAATCGTATCGAAGTATCCCGGAGCGCTGACGGCAGCACCGCAAATCCTGTTTACTTTCTGTCTCCACACAAGCACTGCGCATTATCAGCAGGATGACATGTAGTCTGTTAAAATGTATTTCTTCATCGCCTTCATGTTAAAAGTAATTTCTGCCCTGCTGTTGTCATGGTAACGTAACGTTACACCATGTGTCATCTAACATTCGGCCGTTTCATATTAACAGCTGAATCTAAGATTACATACAATCAGTGACTGTCTGTGGTATGTAATGGTTTCAGTTGTTTTCTTTGCCCCACACTGATACAGAAATACTTTTGATTATCATACTGCATATTACTCAATACTGAAATAAATCCATGTCAGAAACATTATTATCACAACACATCAGTGACGTGGAAATTTGATTCATTTTAAGATCGGTTGTCATTATTCTAATGTGATTCATCTGGATGATTGAATAAAATATTGATTTATTGTTTAGACATGTTTTTGATATTTATTTTGGATAAATTGGTATGTTAATAGGCAACTTTTTTTTCTTTAGAATATACAAAATTAGTCTTAGATTAATCGACTTGAAAAGTAATCGATATGTACAGCCCTAAACTGAATATCTTGCGATTTGGTGCAAGCAAATTTACATTTTGATCAGTATTTTTCACTTTATTCTCACATTTTATATTTCAAACTTTCATTTCATTAATTGAGACGGTCATGATTTTAGAAAGGTTGTCTTTGAAAATAGATGTATCCCAATATTTGAATTCTTCCGCTTAAGGTTCTTTTGAGACAAGCGTTCACCACCTGTGTGAAAATGTTCTCTCTCTCTCTCTCTCCACCCCTCACTTGCCCTTTCATCTTTCTAATCTCAATGTATGATGCAGTTATGATTATATATATATATATTTTGCTGGCAGACATAAAAACACATCACAAGCCACTGTTTTCAAATGCAGAAATGAGATCATCTTCTGATGAATGTCATCAACTTTCCTCCAAGAGAGTGATCATGAATTCTGAAAGCTTCCAATAGGACTGTGATAATCTCATTTTACAGCCATAACGATTTGTCTTGAGCAGCAAACTGTACATTTATACACAGTGTTTGGAAGGGAAAGAATTGTAAGTCTATGTTTGTGTTCAAGTTTTAATCCACAAGAAGGTTTGACTCCACAGTTAGTCTATTTTTCCTAAAAAAAATGTCTCATTTAAAAATGAAAAAATCTGGTATAAAATTTGGTACGGTATGGGGGAAGCAATATAATTTCAAGTATGGACATATATCCATTAGAAGAAGACAGAAAGACTAATGATCTGCAACCCCAAACAAAAGTGGGATTGCACCATAATCCAGTAGTTTCCGATTCTTTCTTAAAACAATGCTACTGTATATTTCCACCTCCTCTCCCTTCAACGTGCATCGTTTTCTTTGCTTGCACTAACAATGCAGACACACTGAATGGCAACTGCGACAACACATACTCACATGCAGAACATGCACATATTATAATGTGTATGTCTAACTTTTGTTTTGGAGATTCCTTGTGGTTTTCATGTTCTTGCTTTTTTTTTTTTGATTGCCTAAGGAAACCCTTCAGTAATCCCAGTGTACTTGTACTAGTGTGCCTGTGCAAATTGCAAATAACGTCTCCACACCTATTTATCTGCAAATTACCATTACAACAAATTCTATATTACGACATTATCAAACGTTGACACACACAGAGCTAGGGTCGACAAGGCCTTATAACTCAGCTGTTTTCTGATGACTTTTACCAGCGTTCTTTGAAGAAAGTTTCATGTCCCACAATGCCACACGCACTGGTTCTTCCTCTATTTTGGTGTCAGCAATGAAATCCAACCAAAACTAACAGTCCACAGTAAAACTGTTTGCACCGACTTGGTGATTGAGAGTATTGATAATAGTACCCATCAGTTTGACCTGTCAGCATCTGTCTTTCAAGTCCAGATAGCGGTGCTGCTGGCCAGCTAAAGTAACGGCAGCCTGAGCCTGTGGCTTCCTCTGACACATTTCCTCACCAGTGGGTTCATGCACGTATGTTTTCTCTGACAGCATAAAATGTCAAGTCCATTGCACATATGTATTGTTGAGTGACTTTAGCTTTCTAACATGTGGCTCCCAAGTCTGACAATTGACTGAGCTGTGGTCAACTCTTTAGAGGAGGAGAAAAGAAAACTAGCCAAGTTTTCCCTGTTTACCTTATACAGCGTGACTTCTGCACAGAGCACCCTGGCAAATGTAGCGATAGCTGCAAATAGGGATGAAACGATTACCGGTTTAGCGGTAAGCCATGGTAAAATTCCCGATGGTTATTATTACCGTACATATTTAAATTACCATGAAAACCGGGTACGGTTAACCGCGCTATTATAATCTCACGGCAAACACTGTCCAGCGTCTCCCAGAAGCAGGCGCGCATGCGCAGAATGCAATGTGGGTTTGTTTGGGTCAATGACAACACGACGGAGATTTTTCAGCCAGTCTAAAGTCCGGTCGTATTTTAGTTTTTATGACAGTGCTGAGGGAAACTTGATAGAAGAAAATAACCTCATAGTGAACGCAGGGTGAGTTAACTTTTAGCTTTGGTTTGTCTCTCTGACTTGCTAACAGCGTGTAAACTGAAGCTCTCAGTGTTGATGCTCTTGTAAAAACGCTACACATTGTTCTATTGCTGTGTGCGTTGTGTGTCGGCAGAGTCTATTCGTCCACTGCACGTGATAACATGTTACGCAGTTTAGTCAACCAACCAGCATATCTAGAAATGCTGCAGACTCCTCTGTATTTATTTCAGGTTTTGGGCTCATTACAGTTACTATCACTGTCTTCTAAAGACTTATTTGTTTTCATGTAATTGTCCACAGGATCATGGTATTACCTATATAATATAAAAAATAAAATCTTGATAATGCATACTTAGATTTTCATTTGTTTACAAAAGTTATTTGCAGTTATTTTTTATGCAAACAAAATGGCAATTGTATTTGTAGTTTTCAGTATAAAACTTGTTGAAATGGTTTCAGTGTGTGTATCAGTACATTTTAATATTTTTTGGCACATTTTTACAATACCAATAATACTGATAACCGTGATAATTTTGGTCACTATAATCGTGATATGAAATTTTCATACCGTTTCATCCCTAGGTGCAAAGTGAGTAAAGTGTTCCTTTGAGCAAATCTCTCTGCTCCTGTTATATTATAGCTAATAAAGGACTGATAACTGAATACCAGAGCAAGTCACAACAGAGAAATAATGTAAAATAGGATTGTTAAAGGTGAGGCTGCTGCAGGTTGGAACCAAAGGCGACAGATGGCTCTGTGCAGTTTCAATTCACTTCATAAGCTGTGAGCAAACATCAAAGAAGCACATGAGGTAATGTGAAAATGCCTATGTCAGATGTTTTGCTGATTTTTTTTCAGGCCCCAATTTTTAGAACAAACTACAATTACTGCCTCGTGATTGTTTGCCTTCGCCAACCAGCCAAGTCGCACTTGACATACATTTCTGTCCAAACTCATAATATATGTAATGAGTTATCCAATAAGACGTCTGTGTGAAATTTTGTCATAATTAGCGTATGAATTCTAGAGTGATGGCCAAATATGTGTTTTGTGAGGTCACAGTGACCTTGACCTTTGACCACCAAAATATAAGTTCACTCGAGTCCAAGGCGACGTTTGTGCCAAAGAAACTCCCTCAAGGCATTCTCGAGATATCGCGTTCACAAGAATAAAACGGACGGACAACCCGAAAACATAACGGTCGACAGAAAGACAACAAAAGAAAGTTACAAGGTGATGCTGTCATTTGATACCATGGCACCATTATCTTTTTTACAATTTCATTTCCATTTTTTGTGTGCTATTGTAGTGCAGAGCAAAAACAATCCACAGCAGTTCCTCTCTCACATCTTTTTGGAGATTGTGCATATACAAACAAGTGTGAGTCTGTTTGAGTGTGTATGTGTGTGTGTGTCAGGTGAAGTACAGCCAACTGACAGTGTCTAGAGAGAACCAGTCTGCACAGAACAGCCATACCTTTACACTACTTAACCACGCCTCATCACTCTCACCCACACATGCACGCACACACAAAGTTAGATGAAGACATTTACTCTTCATCTACTCAGTATTCCCTTCTTTCCTTGCCTTCAAGCTCAATCACAGGCACAGAACATTAACACAAAGATGATGCGGTACGTGCCACAGTTAAATGCCTGAAACACAGTCTGCTATTCAAGTAATCCATTCATTCACCCATGCATTCTTTATGGTTCCATTATACTGTTGCATATTCTCTTCTGAGATAAATAACAGGATTTACTATCACTGATTTGTTACTACAAGAGAATTTTATCGGATCAGTCAGACAGGTAACGGGAACACTAAGCAGCCTCAAAATATAAGTCTTTTAAACATCAATTAAAATGACAAGACGTAATATGACAAACTGTTCATCTCCTTTATCCAAAGTGCATATTCGCAGAACATATCTTTTGGCACCAGTGGGACTGGAAGTCCTGGCACTCCTGGCTGCCGCCGATGATGAAGACGAGTGGAGCTGACACTGAGCAGATATTTGGCTTGTCAGGTGTGTTCGTTCCACACCAGGGCACACAGAGTCACACTCATTTACCGCTTAGTAGACCAATCATCAGAAACCAGAACTGATAACCCAAGAGGTGCATTTTAGATGTCAGATCTACATCTGGGATGGTTATAATACAGATAAAAGAGAGATGTGTTTATTTACTACAGAAAAGAGCTATAACAATTAGTCGACTGAATATTAATCTGCAACAATTTTGATAATCGATTTGCTGTTTAAGACGTTTAATCAAACAAAAATGTCAAATAATCAAACAAAAATGTCAAATATGTCTGGTTTTTTGTCTTACATATCATTCTAAACATAATAGGCTATTTGAGTTGTGGATAGCTGGATGGAAGAAACTATAATACATTTGAATACATCACCTTAAGCTTTTAAACAATTACTGAGTTAATTCAACAAACTAGCCTACAGGATAATCAATAATGAAAAAAACATTTGTTGTGTAGGTGCACAGAGCTTTTTGTATATAAATATATATAAAAGTGTGTATTTTGTATTGTAAGTGCTGTGTGTAGTGAATCTGTTGGGGGTGGTAGTGTTGCCTTGACTACGGAGTGTGAAGGTATGATCTCCAACAGCAATTGGTTTTTATGGATGTAGCGCACGCGCGCGCGCGCACACACACACACACACACACACAGCCTCTGCGACAGTAATGCATGTAACAAAATGAAAACACCTGAATCGTGACGGGGTTACGAAACAGCCTCACAGCACATAGCGGTGTCGGGGGGTAAAAAACATGGGATTGAAAAGATAAAAAGCGTCAGGCGCTGCTAAAACATTAAACACGGAAGGACGGACAGTCAGCCAGCGCTCGGTTTGAAGTACTCACGCTCTTCTTCCGCAGGTGCAGCCCGTGCTTGAGTAGCCCTGGCAGATCCCGGATTTTGTGTTTGAGCTGAGCCTGGTCCCGTGCGCTCCGGTTCCAACGCAAGCCCGCGAGCAAGCCGTCCTCTGCGGGCTCAGAGTCCTCCATGGTTCCTTTCCTTTCTCCTGTCAGTCCTCGAGCTGCAGCCTGTCTCCGCTCCGGGTGTCTACTGTATCCTCACGAGGCGCACCGCCGCCCGCTCCCGTTCGCCATTTCCCCCCCCTGCCTCGCGCTCACACTCAGCGACCTGCATCTGCAGCCAAACCGCGCGCAGCTACGACCTACTGAATGGATTCCGCAGCACGCGACGCTGCTGCTCCACCCAATGGCTCGCGCGTCCTACTCCTCAGTACTAGTAGGTTGGTTTGTGTTTGTGCGTGGAGGAGGAGGAGAGGGGGGTGTCACAGGTGCATAGAAACATTGCATCTGAGCAGTCTGATAAAGTAAAGGAGCGAGGAAAATTTAAAGCCATCATATTTTAACTGTTGCACCGGTGCAGCTGACATTACAGTATCATTTTAGGCATATGTTGTAAATGTAATCCAAAAGTCAGGGGGAGGGGGAAAGGAAGCAGAAGGCACTCTGTGGGGCTACGTCACCACATTACCTGGCTCAAATTTCCATAGGTAAACAAAGAGCAGCCACACAGTGTACATCTCTTTGTGGGAGGAAGTAGGACTGCGTGAGACATGGCAGCTAATTTTTCAGGTATGGAGCTTTTGTCTGTGAACATGCGGGAATGAAGCCTGGAGCTTGGCATTCCGGTTTAACCTGAGGCGGAAAGCAGGTGAGCTGAAACATGAGAGGGTCACAACCCCCTCCATGCTGCAGGTTGTTGAAGGTGAGACACCATGTCTCTTAAGTGCTTCACCTACCCTATACATTTTCATAATGCTAATAGTCACCATCAGATGGTACTTCTAAAGTCTTCCCTCTTCCTAGATGTGTTTGCATAACATGCTGGTTAGATTGAAGTTAAACTCGCCCCAGCGTGTGCCTCCTATTAACGAGAGCCTGATGGAAAAATCAGCAGGGCAATATCATCACAGATATTTGGCACCTGGTGCGCAAGAGGGAGCAGTGAGTTGGAAAGTGATGATATCTAAGGGGAAGCCTGTTCTCATGCCTCTGATAGGCTGCACCACTTGTGGATTTTAAAACTTATTTGCAGTTAAAGTCTTAATTAATGAACATAATGAAGGACTCAGAATGAATCCCTGATTATGCCGTTACGTTTGTCCAGCAGAGAGGACCGATGGGGGGGGGGGGACTTTTACTCCTGGAACAGTTTCCAAAGAGTTCATGAATAGAATAGTTGAGCTTGAATGCACCACAAATCCAGCTACTGCCCATGATGGGAAGTTGTGACATTGGTCCCTCGAACTAATCATGGGGGTAAGCAAGAGTTCGAACACTGAAGCCGACCAAAGGCAGGGTTGTGACCTTTTGGGCATTTTTGGGCCTACATGGAACCCTCCATGCAGACCCAAAAATAACGTCACAAACCTGCAACATCGCACATGTCTCACCTGAGAGATGTAACCACATTGTGAGAAGTTCCCGGGGAATCTACAAAATCTATTCGGCCATCAGTGACACTATGTTGGAGTTTGGCTAGTGAGCCTTGTAGGTGGACTAATTAAACAGAGTCACAATCCAAGACAGACAAACACACTGAGCCAGAAGTCTTTTTGTTGGTGCAGTATGGTGTAGCCATGCAGCTACCAGAACTACAGTGTTTCTGCCGTTGCTCTACATCATTAAATTGCTCTGCGTCATATACTGCGCAATCATGCGCAGTAGACCCTGTTGCCAATAGGAAGTAGCCATGTAGTAGTACTAAATAGGACTAAAATGGGCTTCACTGTTCTGTATTTAAACCCGCGGAGTGGCTTCGTCCATCAATTATCCTGTCTATGGAACAGGTCCCTAAAGTAGAGTTTCTGTGTCAGTGTTGTCATCTCTAGGGGCTACAGGTATGCTGGAAGCTGCAGTGATGTAGCTCTCTGATGCATCTGACGCAGAAAACTATCACTATCGATGTACACACAATCGTGTTGAAGTCATAGAAATCCCGCTTTCTGTGTCAGGCTGAGCTCAAACGCACATAAAACAAAGTCAGTGGTCAGCAAAGCAGAGAGGCTGCTGTGGAGTGAAGTCAAGCAGGTGAAATTAAGATAATTCCAAGATTAATCAAGTTGATGACAACTACGCTCGTTACTGTAAGTGCAAAAAACCTTCACGAAAAAAGCCAATACCTAATCAACACACTAGCGTATAGTATTTATAGTATACTGCTGCTGTAAATTGCTGCTCTAGAACCACATTAAGTTATCGTTAAAATAATAAAATATTATATTTCAAACCTGTTCTGAATGTATAATTTTTTTTAAATAATGTTTTTAAAGAGCACTTTTAGTTATGAAAAAGAACCAATAAGATTACTGATAAAGAACCAAAACGATTAAAGTTAGTAGTATTGCAATAATCCTTATGATGCCAATCCCATAACATGAGTTTAACACTACAGTTTATCAAAAAACACACGTTTTATTGGGGACCCACTTAATTTCCCTGGGACTCCCTCAAATGACCACCTGTGGGTCCCGGGGACTCACTACATTGAAAACCTATTAACATCACCGAAGCTGTCGAGAAAGTCATCAAACCGATGGTGGTGGTTTGCTTTCTAATTTCCTCAAACATTGGTGAGGTCTTTCACATATCTATTCAGTTAATGTAATGCTAATCTTGATTATTTACCATTTGTGTGTTTATTGTTGTTGGAGAGGAGAGGAGAGCAGGAGAAGAGAGGAGGAAACATGAGAACAATAGTAGAACCTGTTGAACAAGCAGTGTCATCAAGTCTGTCGTCAAGAAAATCAAGGGGAAATTATCAGTAGATTTTGACAATCTCTGTAATCTTAAGTAATTTTAGTAAGAGATTGTATGTAGAATGTTTATAAAAAATCTGTGAATGTAAAAACATCTTTACTGATTATCCTAGTATTCCAGTTAAGATGGGTGCACTTCCCCGGCATTATAATAAGAAGCTTTTATTCTTAAGAGAAATTCATTGTATGGCTTGAAAAAGAACTCAGCCCTCTTGGGAAGCTGGTGAAAGTGCATTCAGTTTGATTAAATATTTCAAGTGAATGTGATCTGAAAGAGAATTAATTTGAATTCAGTAGATCCAAGAGGATCAGAGCCTGATACCCCAGAAGACATAAATCTAAATAGAGTTCAGCTTGAGTGCAGTGGGTTCAGTTGTATAACTCAGATGTCGAGTCTGCTTTCCTGATAGGACTTGTAATCTGGGATAATTGGCCCCTTTCAGGGACTCAGATTATACCAACACCATCGCTGTCAGAGGTAATAGGCCAGCATACATACTGCTTGACAGCTGAATAACACACGCGCACAAGGAAAGACTTGTTTGGATCCAAAGCTAGCTGTAACATTTCATCTATTAACATGTTAAACTACAGTTTGGTGTGGAATCCAGACTCAGATGGTAAGTAACAGTGATGTGCTCATAATACTTAACACAGACATGCAATTATGACTTCTTTTTTCCACAGTCTCCCTTGCTCTCCATACTTGGGTTGTCAGTGTCACCTTTCCTATGGCAATACTGACATTACACACTAACAAAATCTGAAAGTCCATTCAGGATAAAGATAAAGATGCACCAACTGATGAAAAACTGATTTAAATGAGGGTGACACAATGCTTACCGAGACTAACGGTAGTGTAGTCACGACAGTAGTCGACGACAGCGAGAACATGCAGACATAAGCATGGTAAGTTTTTGTCTACTTTGTTTTAAAATCCTTCCTGTTAAGTAGGGATGGGGATCGAGACCCGAAAATCAATAAGGTTCGAGCTTATCGATACTGCTATCGTGATTTACTGTTCCTATGATGTAACGTACATGTCTCGAGCGTTAATTCAGTTTTATTTTGCAACGAAATGGATAAGAAAATCAAAAGGCTGCAGTCTCTTCCTGCTCTCTGTCGGCTGCACACACACACACACACACACACACACACACAGGCAGCAGAGCGAGAGGCTGCAAGTAAAAAGACATTAGTTTATCAATACACCTGTCTGTAAGGTAACGTTAAACATGTAGAAATGGTTAATTTAATCATCTCTGTCCTCAGTATCTCATCCTGTATGTTTTATACAAAAACAGCAAACGCTAGCTTGGCATTAACCAAATGTTAAAAACAAGCTACATAGAAAGCTCTCTGTCTGGAGCACAGACTGGTCTGTAGTCTTAAAAACTCAGCTGCTGGCTGAGACAAACCAGCCGCTCCTCCTCCTACCTGGTAACTTTACCTGCAACCAGTGAGAGAGGAAGAGGGACTGATACAGACTGATGTTCGTCACTCACTACTTGTGATGTCTGATAAAGTTATTGATTTACTTTGCTGTTGTAAACATTAATGTTGCTGCTCTAGAAACAACATTTAGCTGTATTTAAAATATTAAATTAATAACAACAACCAGGCTGTTAATATGTACACTTCAATATATGTTTATTTATCTCAAGTGATATGTCATGTCAATATATAACATTATTGCACATTGAATATTTTCCTCATACCATGCAGGCCTACCTTATGTTCGTTGGGTCTGGTCTTACCAAATAACCATCACTAAATAATAGTAAAGTATCGATAGTGGTATCAATAAAGAATCAGATCGTTAAGCAGTCTCAATAAGGGTATCAATATCAATAAAAATTAACGATACTCATCCCTAATGTTAAGAATGCGCAGCAGAGGCTAAGACAAAAAAATGCTTGTGGAACAGCCAGAACTGCTTTAACTGTTTTAAAAATTGTTTGTTCATTTAGGACCCCATCACTCATAGTAAGAAGCTGATTGATTTTGTAGTATTGATTTCATTCACGATTTAATACAGTTAGGTTGACGTCTGTATATTAAGGTTGTACACAAGCATGTAGTCCAAAAAAATGTAAATCAGCCTTGACGTCAGTTTGTTAAACTATTTCTCTGTGGAAATAACAAAGAATGCGTGTTTTGAATGGAAGGCTTTCTTATATTTGTGTTTGAGAGAAATTGGCCTTGTGTGCCATAATCAACAAAACAAGTGCTAAAGGAAAGCTAAGCACAATTACTGGGAACCCAAGGGATCATCGTTCAGATAGCTGCCCTCTGAGATTTGGTGGACAGCGCCAAAGGAAACTACAATCAGCTGTGAGGACGAGATATTACTGTTGAGGGTAATACTGCCAAAGATGCCACTGAAGATTTTGCACGCACTAAAATAAACAAAGCCATTGGACAAGACTGAGGAGAAATAATCAGCATTGTGTCTCAAAGGATTCAGTTTGGAGTTAGCATGCGGCACATGACTAGTAATTCATTAGCTCAACAATAAATCTGAAGAAAAAAAAGAAGCAAAATTTGTATTTAGACTCATAGCACCAGCAGCCGCCTGAAAGTGAAAGGGGGAAATAAGGAAAACACTCAGTGTTTGCTGAATTGCTGAAGAAGCAAAAGAAGAGAAGGGGACTTTGGGCTTAGAGGATGATGAAATATGCTGCTCTGCGGTCCCTGGGGACTACTGAGGCCAGCCGCTGATACACATGCACACACAGTCACATATGCATGCACAGCAAAATCAAATAAACCTGATAGTACAGCATTTGAATGAATGAGCCCTACATAGTAGTGCACATACAGTGCTATACAGTACATCAGGGTGACATGATGATGCACAGGGAGAAGAATGGATTATAGGGGGGGGGGGAGTGGAGTAAAGGAAGAGATGGGGAAAGAAAGAGCGAGAGGAATAGGAGGGCCAAAGCAGGAGGAGAGAGAAAGCGAGAGATAGTAAACCAATTACCATAGGACTCGAGAAAGCCTTTCATCCCAAAACTGTCACCACACACGGAAATAAACACACTTCTATCTTTTTTTCGTCTGCCTCTCTCCTGCATACAAATACAGTATCCACACATACATGGTCGGACATCTCTCTTTATCGCTCACTCACACACATATTCAGAGCTCTCTTCAAACAAATGCACTCTTGATTAAATATTGAGGAGTGCCTGTGGCGAACTGAGCGGAGATACAATTTCTCTTGTCTCTTATGGAGCTCTCTGTCTATGGAAGAAGGAGGAAGAAGTGCCAAAGGAAGGGAGAGAGAGAGAAGAAGAGGCAAGAACACAGTGGACTGAGAAAAAGGCACAAAGGGAAGTGAAGGATGGCAGGAGGGATGGGAAATGGGTGAGAAACCAGCTGGCTAGTGATGAAAAGACAGGAAAGAAGAAACTGATAGAAAAACAAGAAGACCGAGCACAATCTGAAGGGAAAGAAAAGTGAGGGCTGCCATATTAAAATGAACTAGAAGCTATAACACAATATGACAGATAAGGTCATATATAAAAGAACAGAAGCAGGGCTCACACCATGAAAGAGCCGATACCGTTCTGTGCACTTTTAAGTAACGGCAATGACCTTTAGTTACAGAAATAATTTTTTAGCCATGCTAGTTAGCTGGTTGGTCCACCAATTTGGTCCAGACTGAAATATGATTTACTATGTTTTTTATGTGTCCCCCTCAGGGTGAATTGTAGTAACTTTGGGGATCCCCTGACTTTTCATCAGGTGCCATCATCGGGTTGAAATTTGTCCATCAATAGCTGTAAACTGCAATTTTATATAATCGCTAACATCCTTTTGTCCAATCTGTATTCACGTATTAAAAATATGTAAACACAATTAGCTTACATCTGTCTGTTCAGGACCATACCATTAACACAAGTCATGTTGTTTCTACAGAGCCACAGCTAATTCCATTCTCAATCATAGACATAGCCAGGTGTTGAAGTTCTTTCAATTACATACACAATGCAGTGAAAAGGGACTTGAGTTTATCCGATGTGGATGCAGAACAACACAGAAGAGGAGCGAAAGTAAGATGAATGTCCAGACAAGGGAGAGCAATAGTTGGGCCAGGTAGAAGATTAGCTGAACCAGGGAGAGGAGTAAGTTGGACCATGACCAAGAAGAAGGATAGGTACCGGCGAGAGGAGTAATAATGTGTGGTGGTGTTCAAGGGAGAGCTGTTGTCACTGGTGAAAGAGCAACCATCATAGAGAATGTGATAAACCATGGTATATTACTGGGAGAGTCTGGTGAAAGAGTCCAGCCTAATCTCAGACAGATGTGTCTTTATCCGGAATTTCCAACAAACCAACAGGTAAGCAATGCATTTCACAAGGGCTTCCTCTATCATTAAAGAAATGTTGCTATCTGTCACAGTAACTGTAGGCCCAATGTAAAACCAGTATGTTGTGTTTTTGTTCCTCTGGGACGTAGCTTCTTCCTACCTCTGGGTCTTCCCCCAGGGAAAACTCTTCAGTGAAGACCAAGAGCATGCCACTGTAGGATTGGTCATTGCTGATAATGCAATAAAACCGAGAAACATTTAGACCAGAATCAGGACAACCTTGTATTTCACAATGTGGAAAGCAGTTGTTGAATGAAACAGTTGTAAGCTACACAGTTCCTTATAAAAAGGAACAGTTAAGGGGTCAAGAAAATCAGGCACAAATACGTCCAGGTATGTTATCTATCTGATGTCTTGTTCTAAAGTGAGTTTTATAATTTGTTGCTCTACATGCAGAGATGGGGACACGAGTTTGAGACTCGGACTCAAGTCTGACTTAAGTCTCACACACAGTGACTTCAGACTTGTCTTCAAAAGAATTCAGACTTGACTCGGACTCGAGGTCTCGGACATTGAGGACTCTGGATTTTATTTCAAGACCAATCAAGACCATAACTTTGGGAATATAAATAAATTGCTTCTGCATTGTCTGAATTATTTGGTAACATCCCAACTTTGATTGGATGTAAAACATATTTCTTCAAATGCAACCAATAACCCTAATAAAAATGTGATGTTGCCATTAATGACAGCCACCCCTACACACGAAGGTAAGCATGGAAAAGGAGTGTTGAATAAAGATACTTATGTTGATTTCAGCTCTTAGTGTTTGAACGTGGGTGTTTTAATGGGAATGTGGATCTTTCAGATCAATTTGAGAAATACCTATGATCTCGTTCCACATTTTATTGTGTGTCATGTCATGTGGTGAACTGGTCTTGGTCTTCACTTGGTCTCCCTCGGTCTTGGTCTTGACTTGGTCTCGCTTTGGGTGGTCTTGACTACAACACTACCTATAACCTACCTAGGTAACACATACTATGTATCTGCTGCACGTGGCCACACGTGAGAGAGGACAACAAACACTGGCAGCTGCTGAGCCATTCATCATAACCTTTGGCTTTAAAACTTCATACAACAAGGCCAAAAGAAGGGCTGAACGCAAATTAAGTTAACGTTACACTGGGTTTGAGAGCCTGCGGTTGGTGTTGACTTACAGTAAGCTGTCATAAGTTGCATTGCACATTACATGGTTGTGGTCTGAAAAACTGGTTACAGTTACAGAATTCCTTATAGCTATGCAGTTTTATAAGCAGCCTGGTTTGAACTCAGCAGGTGATACAACAACATTATAACAACGAGCAACTTGAGACTTTACTTGGACTCAAACTCAGTGACTTGAGACTTGACTTGGACTCTAGCTCAGGGACTTGAAACTTGACTTGGACTCTAGCTCAAAGACTTGTGAGCATCTCTGTCTACATAAACATGAGTTAAAGTACTGATGCTTTGTTGGATTTCTCTCAGAGAGTCATGAAGTTTGGGGCTAATTAAACCCCACATGGAAATATGTATGTAGATGAGGCAGGGTTTAACCAGGCAAAAAAGCCAGAGTGGTCCCTACAACACTGAGCGACTCCTTTAGTTTTTAGATGACCACCACTAACGACTGACGACTAATGAGAGTCGTTGGTGGTTGTAGGTTGGAGGAAACATGAGGACATTTGTGATTGCATGGGACAATGTAACATTTCACCGTGCACATGCAATCACAAACTGGTTTACGGCCATCCAAGAATGGTTTCCCTTTTCCTTCCCCCTTACTCTTGTGGTATTTACCTTGTTTTTGCCTACTAAAACACCTTCACCCATATACATTCATGCAACCATCATCCTGCACAGACACTACTGAAAACCACAGATTACATACCTTGAGGAATATTTTTCTTCCTGGAGGTGGAAAGTGTATGATCATCAGTCACATGACCAGATGTCTTTACTGGATGCAATGGTTGCCGGCTGCAAGAGACGACATTAGATGGGATGTGGATGAAAACATGTGACTAAATGCTGAAGATTGCATGGATTAGAACGGGACTGTGTATTTTTGTTTCTTTCCCTTCTGTGCCTTTTTTTGTTTCAATGTAATTGTGTATTTAACAGTAATTTTACACATCTTGCACCAAAAGCCACATAGGTTAGATTATTTTCGATCAATTTCATGTTGCTACTAAAGCTTTTACTTCTGCAATTCTGTCTCTTACATTTTTTTCCTACTGTACATTCTGTAAAGTCAAGATGACTCATTCACTTTTTCATAGTTTGCTGCCAAAAATGCACACATTCGACCCTCAAGCCAAATATTTAGGGTGGTTTACAGTAAAAGGAAACAATTACATTGGTATTTAATGGAGAAAATATGGTTTTGGGCAGAAAATGTGCTACTTGGCTGAAGAAGGATCTTAAGTAAAGGTAAACGCTTGTTAGCAATTGAAAAAAACTGTAAATGACATTCCCATCTGCCTCAGCTGTACGTTGTGTTCAATGCTAATTAGCAAACATAGATGGTGAACATTTCTAGCTTTATACCTTCTGAGCATCAAAATGTTAGCACTGTGATTGTGTTAGCACTCTAACTCTAGCATCTAGCTCAAAGCACCACTGTAATGCCTCACAGAGACGCTAGCATGGCAGTAGACTTTTAGTCTTGTTTAACTCAATCTGGATATAGGGTCAGTTTATACCTTCAAAACACTGACATGTACATTGCAGTGTATGAAGTCAAAATGAACGTGCACTAGGGGCAACATATGAGATAAGACTTGAGTATTTTTGGTTTCAAACACATATGGTAAAAATTTTTAATGGACTTCAGGGTGATCCTTTCCTGCTGAGACAATTAAAAAGCCATTAGATGATAAATACATCACATACTCCACAATAATTCGTACATGTACATCATACTCAGACTCATAACAGAACATAAATTCAAACTCAAGCCCAAACACACAATTACATTTCCACGAAGGCAAGCAATTTCTGTTCAATGTGAAGGTCATAAATTATTGCTGTAGCGCATGGGCAAAGCACAGAACAGTCCTTTCCATACTGTTTCCTCAGGATGTCACCTTTTCAGAGTGGACTGAATGTACCTCTCATCATAGATGCTGTGTGAGTGCCATCTAGCAGTGACCATGGTGAACTGCAGACTGAACATAAGTTCAGTATCATTTATTCCAACCTCATTAGCTATCACATCATTTAGTGCAAACCTTGAATACCCTAGTGATTTCAAAGGCATGTGACTGGGGCGCAGGCATTGCACAATTCAGGGCTTTTAAGATCAGACACTGTAGTGCACAAAAGAACACCTGGGGGCAGGTAGTAGAGAGCTGAGAGAGAAGCCAGTGCTCACATACTGCACACAGAGTCCTTTATCTGTAAAGGTTTCTCTGAGCACAGAAAACCATAAAGCACTGTTTTGGTCCTGTGGGAAACCTTTGTGAAACACTTTGGGATTCAATCCTCCAGCTCCACTTTCAACCACAGAGAGGTATGTGCAACTGTACAATACAACAATAGTTTTTAATGATTGCACTGACCTTCATTTTTGTCTTGCCCAGATGTATTTTGATAACAGGATACATCCGAGTCTTCCATCCATTTTATTACAAGGGGATAAAACTATGCACAAGTCAAATTTCTGGTTGATTGCACAGCATCACTATTGCATTGCAAATAACATTATAATTAGGCAAAGGCATTATCAAAAGGAACCAAAAAAAGACAAATTCATTCATTATTTATAAAAAATGGAATGCAATGGATATCTAGTCCATTGTAATTGGTTTCTCAAATTAATTCTTTCAAAATGTGCTGTACAATATCATAATATTGTATAAATTGTGATAAAAGTTTTTATCCATACTACCAACTCCACTTTTTCTATGTGTGAATTTTTGTGTATTTTTGTTCTATTTATTATTTACCAAAGATATAATGAAATGTTAATTTCCAGAAAAGTTAAGATATTTTCCAAAATGCAATAAAAACAAAGATCTGTGTTGTGCAGTTAGCTCAGTTGGTAGTGACCCCATGTACAAAGTGTCACTCCCCATCTCTCTCCCTCTTGCCGCTCACTATCCACTGTCCTTTCAAAATAAAGGCAAAATAAGACCCCAGAAATATCAAAAAAATAAAAATAAAAAAATAAGTAACATGAACATTTTCTGACAAAAGTGTACAAAAAAAAGATTGGCAATAGTTTTACTGATCAGTTGTTGTATATTGTAATTTGTAAATTTGAAGTTATAATTTCATGCCTGTAGCTCACTCAACAAAAATTGGGACAGAGGCATGATTACCATTGTGTTACATCCCTTTTCCTTTTAATAACACTTTCTAATCATTTGGGAAGTGAAGATACTAATTGCGCCAGTTTTGCAAATGGAATTTTTGTCTATTCTTGCTTGATACAAAATTTCAGTTGCTCAACAGTCTGTGGTCGCCATTGTGTGATTCAGGCTGGCCTTTACACTTTTTGCTGATAACAATCTGGATGGTCTTTTTCATCTTTTTGTTTTTTCCTGAAAACAAGCTGAAATGTAGACTTATCTGACCACAGCACACAGTTCCACTGTCTTTTGCGTTTCTGCATACAATAAATGTATGGCTTCGTCCTTGCAAAATAGAGTTTCAGGTTGTATTTATGGATGCAGCGACAGACTGCGTTAAGTGACAACGGTACAACCGAGCCCGTGTGGCTATATTTGTCACAGAAGCTTTTGCCTTAGACCGCTTTCTAAGGCAGTGCCACCTGAGGGCTCGAACATTCAACAGTGGTTTGCCACGCAGATTTCTCCAAATTCCCTGAATCTTTTCACAATATTATGTACTGTTGATTTTGAAAGACCTTGCAAAGAAACACCTGCACACTGTCTGCAAAAAATATATTTATAAGCTGGCAACGTTTTGGTGCTAGACCTTCATCAGGAAAATGGTGTTACATACTGAGAAGTCATCTTTTGGAGGAGGTGACTTGTTTAGCTGCACAAATCACACACTTACACATGAAATAAGGCAACACTCTCTATAGTAACAATAATATATCGTCCCAGAGAGGTCTCTGATATATGTAAACCAAAAAATAAACAGTCAAATGCATTCATAGACATACATTTTCTGAAATCTTGCTCTTACCTTATACATCAATAGATTAACATAGGAAATATCATAGTGAACACAACATGTGACCTCACACGAGATTCAAGAGGCAATAATTTTATACTTCATTAATTTAAATGTTAAGTAACAATAATACTTGTAGAAAAATAGATACTGTCATCACCATGAATGTTATAATATTCGTGCGAGGAGTATTTATGGTGAATGCAAAACTATTGTAACATACACATTCAACTTGATGGCACTGACTAGTTTATTTTTGTACAATGTTCATAGTACAACTAACACAATGGGAAAAGTGAACTGAATTTCCCTATAATTTGAGAATCATTGATAATGAAAGAACAAAAGGAGGATCTAAGTGTTATTAAGGTCCTTGAAGAAATTGGAGATTTGAAGGAAAGACCAAGTGGGAAACTTAATGGATGCATCCCTTCACCATACATGTGGAAATAGGTTATAGATGACTATGTGCAATATTAAGTCAAAGCAATAAACACGTGAAGGTATGGATGGATTTTCACTGCACAGAATGGACAGAGATCCAGCGATGTGTGGGAAGAAATCGGGAGGAGGCATCTATGTGAATGAAAGGTGGTGTCTCCCTACCCAAGTCACGGTGAAAGAGAAAGTGTGCAGCAGAAACATTGAGCTGCTTGCGGTGAGCTGCCGACCATATTAGGGGAGACCGGGTACGGTTGTAACATGGGGAGAGTTGTAACAACACCAATTCCACCAAATAGAGATAAGATAGGTGATCATTTCAGTATTTACCTGCTTCCTCCCTGATCGGGCATTGCAGTTATCAAGTCTGGAAACAGGTACATTCAGAATATATAGCCTAGAGAAAAAACTGATTTGATAAGTTTTTGACCAAGACCATTTTTTGTTTAGTATCTGTACTATTGCAGATAGAATTGTTTGACTTATATTAGATTGAAATGTAGTTTCTTAGGCAACACGTGATGCATTTTTTCCTTTCTAATTTCAAACCACTATGGTAATACAGCTAGCTAAACACTGGCTGACAGGGGTGGGGTGGGTTGTAACACTTATTTAAAATGGGTTACAACCATCCACTATACATAAAACTAGGTAATTTCATGATTTTGATATTTTCCAGCACTGACTGTGACTCTGAATAAGAATATACACACATTGACACACACGTCTTTTTAGTTAGACCTAGAGACCTTCTTTAATTAATTACATTTTAGTAGTATTTATTAAGTATACTTTTAAGTAAGTTTATTCCATAGATAAATTTACATACACATACTGTCCATGCACGTGAGTCATCAGACAAAGTCTTTTACAGCAAGAGAGAAACATTTTTTTTTTAATTCAGTGAGTTATAGTTACTGAAGCAAAAAGTGTTACAACCATACCCGGTCTTCCCTACATTCCCAGGGAGTTTTCTAATGTTGTACTTGTTGTGTATATTCCTCCATCGGGTAATGGGAAGCTAGCCACTGATATAATTTCGAGAGTAACACATGACTTGCAACGTTCCTCCCCAGATGCTCTGGTTATTATTAATGGGGATTTTAATCACTGCTCACTCTCATACTCGCCCCCGTCCTTTAAACAAATGGTGACATGTCCTACGCAGGGTGACAAAACTATTGATCTGTTCTATACGAACATTAAGGAGAGCTTTTTATCAAAGATGCTACCAGACCTTCTTTTTTTTTTATTATGGGTGTGGTGTATAACATATGTGCATTTGACCATTACAGTTTAACATAATGCTCTGCAGCTGGGGAGAGGGACAGTGAACCCTTATGGGGAAGTAATGATTGATGGATGTACAAAGAGTGAACCCTCCTATAGAATTTGACTTCTGACCCAGTGTTAGGGGAAGAAGAGATTAGTGTGAATGAAGGGACTGTACCCTTCTGTGGTGTCTAACAGATGGTTACACTTATTCTACAGCACTGTGCCCTTATATGGTGTTTAGCAGAGACCTAAACATGTCCTATATAACCTGTGTTCGATGTACAGAGAGACAGAGTGGTCATCGGGCTGGGTCACTCTCCAAGCTGCTGCAGAGCTTGTAATTGATGCTGAATTCCTTGATGTAATAAACTTTTATAATCAAGAACAGTGTCAAGCGGATTTCTTCTCAACACATCATCGCAGCATTATCGTTCGGACACCACATGGGCATTCGGACCATAATTTAATATTTTTGACCAGATACTCACCTGTGGCGCGGAGGCAGCCGGTTAAAGGAGCAGGAGTGTGCGGGTGTGGTCAGATGACGCCTGTGAATTGCTAAGAGGGTGCTTTGAATGCACTGACTGGGCTGTCTTTTTTGAAAACGATATTAATGACAATAATATTGACAGCATCACTGACAAAGTCACCTGCTACATTAATTATTGTGTTGAGTCCGTCATTCCTTGTAAACTCATAAGAGCATTCTTTCATCTCTGGCATCATGTGGTCAGCGAGAGATCACTATTACTGATGATGGGGTCCAACAGCAGCTGGAGCTCCACAAACATAATAAAGCAGCCGGGCCGGATATTGTCCAACCCCGCACCCTGAAAGTCTGTGCCGACCAGTTGTGCTCAGTACTGCACACAATTTTTTCGTTGTGTCTATCGTCATCACAAATTCCAGTGATATGGAAACATCTGATTGATTTTTGTAGTGCGTTTAACACTATTCAACCACACATTTTAGCCCAAAAAGTAATTAATTTTAAATTACACAACACCACTATTGCTTGGATTTTAGACTAGGCTACCTCTTGTTATGTCCCCAGTTTGTCAGATTTGATAACAAAATATCTGACAATATTCTAACTAAAACAGGAGCACCATAGGGCACAGTTTTATCCCCTTTTTTATTCACACTACTCTACTCTTCTGACTACAGGCATAGTGAGGCATCTTGCCACATTCAGAAATTTTCGGATTAACGCTGCCCTTGTTGGTCTTCTTAATCGTGGTGATGACCAGGCCTATAAAAATGAAATTGCCTCCTTTGTGAATTGGTGTGAGTCAAAGTTCCATCCATCCATCCATCGTCAACCGCTTATCCTGCGTACAGGGTCGTGGGGGGGCTGGAGCCAATCCCAGCTGACATCGGGCGAAGGCCGGGGTACACCCTGGACAGGACGCCAGTCCATCGTGAGTCAAACTTTTTTCAACTAAATGTTGAAATGTATTGACTTTAGGAGGAAGAAGGAGGAGGTTCTTCCTGTGATCATCAAAGATCAGCAAATCGAATTTGTCTTGTCCTATAAATATATCGGTGTTTGCCTGGGCAGTAAATTAAACTGGAAAAAAACACAGACATTGTTTTTAAGAAGGCCCAGTCAAAGCTATTTTTCCTAAGGAAGATCCTTTGATGTGAGCAGTAATCTGCTTTATACCGATTATTATTATTACCAAGGTACTATAGCCAGTGTTCTTTTTTATTCTGTGCTTTGCTGGGGAGGCAGCATTACCTTAGAGGATAAAAATAGGATTAATAAGTTGATTAAAAAGGCTGTGTGTCCTTAAGACACTTAGTAGTTCCTTTAGTGGCCGACTTAAGATGCCTCGGTGTTCTACTGAACGGCCAAGAAGGTCTTTTATTCCAACAGCAATTCGATTTTTTAATGAATATTTCTGATTTTTGTCTTTAAGCTTTTCAGCTGGTCACATTTTTAAAAACCTGTCATCTCTAATCAGAGTTCTCAAGGCTTTAAATGGGTGCATTGTATTTTTTTTTGTTGATGTTGTCTTGTTTGTACATACTGGTTGTCCTTTCTGTTTATACTGTATGTTGTGTGGTATATGCTGGTGGCAATTGAGTTTCCCCATTGGGGATTAATAAAGTTTTTCTATTCTATTCTATTCTATGTGATTGCTTAATGTATTTGCACATGCAGACGAAACATATAAACCCTGGTGGTGGGTTGGCGTGTAAAAAAATGTCATCCCCACCTTTCCTAGTCATAAGAATTTCAGTAGAAGCATGACAGAAACAAAACTGCGGAGCAAGAGCAAGTCAGCTGATGGACTGATACAAATGTTGAATAATGTTTCTAAGAATGTAATTAACATTAATCCTATGACGTTAAAGCAGTTCATTGATTGATGAGTTATAAAGTTTTAATGTTTTAACTCATATGAATAATAATGTCTGTCATGATAGCAATGGTAGTGTCCGTGACTCAGCGTCTTTGCCTTTGACCTGCTGACATCTTGCTAACTTCTCCTATCAAAGATCCTTCGAGAAAGCAAGAAGAGGAAAATGAAACAAGCTTTAAGGACCTCCTTATTGTCATGGCAGTAAGAGTGACACTTGCTTACTGTAGAGTTGATAATATTTGGCCCCAAAACTGCTTCACTAAAGGTTTTTAGATGATATTGACAAAATTGCTTTAGACTATTTTGTGTTAGTTATTTCACATGATCTTCATTACTTGATCAGCTGCTAATAAAGAGCACACAATATGATTGAAATCTCAGTACGGCTATTAATTTGATCTTTCCTTTGAACACATTTTTAGTTTGAATCATTATTTTATAAATATAGCAGATGACAGATATTTTCAATTTCGATTGAAAGTTTGGAACTCATTCCTTTATGTGTTTTCTGAGCGCACCACTAAATCATAATGTGCATTCCTTCCAAGCTGCTTAGTGTTAAGCCCCTTTTAAAATGCAAAGTAGCAAAACAGAGAAGTAAAGTAAACATTACAAATACACACACACACACATGTGCGTGTACATCTTGCCATGCACTGAGAGGTTACAAAACAGTACAAAGCTGCTTTATAAGTGTTTATTACATTTTTTAGAAAGAATAATAATTGGATTTTCAAGGGAATTAATTTGCAATAAAAGAGGCACGGTTTGTCTGTGGTTGATATAGTGTGCATAATGTGGACATTTGTGGTAAACAATGAATTACTTTGGTTACAAAAAAAGAAGAAATGATTCAGAGCACTTCTTCCAGCTCAGCAGACTTTCTTCCTCAAACGAGAAAAGTGAGCACAATAATCACACAATAAATTAATGCTCCTCAAGGTCTAGAATTATAATAGATGTACAACTCAAAACTTTGCATGTCAAACTGAAAGTGTTTCTTTAAGAGAATGTCCAGGATCGGCACTTCCCATTGACCTCAGACGGCGCGCTGCAAACCACTGAGCTATTCTGAAGTCTCAGATTGTCCACTGAAAGTACTGAAACACTCCCCGATCAAAAGTGGACACAAACCCTTTCTTACAACATCGCCCATAAAGCAGATAAAGCATCAATTTGTATGCAGGTTACTGCTTTTTTTTAAAAACCAGTTTGGGAGTTCTCCGGTTTGATTCCCCATGAGTAATCCCAAGTGACAGGAGGGAAAATTACATATCAAAAATAGTAGCAGATATTTTGATTACCAAGCATGTCACAGAGCCTATGGAGTAAAGCACTAATGAATACACGTTGCCATGCTGAATTAAATGGAAAGTAGTTGCAACTATTAGTATTGCAAGTATCTGAAAGGAGAATATGAAGAAAGAAATAAAGTTGTGAAAACATGGGAGTTGGTGGAGGAAGGTGGCTTTTCTTTGAATGTTTAAGGAAAAAGGAAATGATGTATCTCGAGCTGATTAATTCTTTGGTACTCACCTCTTTTATTCTATTTCAAGTGATTACAAGAAAACAATGTGTGTGACTAATTAGGCACACAATACAGGTGAAGAACAAAGCTCATATCCAAGTTAGGATCATATTTTGGCAAAAGTCTCAGGGTCATATCAGAGACGATAAGGACTTTGGTCATATCCTAGCCAAGTTTCACAGAATGGTGACGTACTGTACTGTCCTCAAAGTCGTCACATTTCGTCACATTTAAAGACTCAGATATAGTCTTCTTATCTTTGCATATTAACACTGGAAATTTAAATCAAAACACAAATTTTACTTTACAATAGAAACAAAGAATACCCTTAATATGTAAAACATTTCGGGGAGGAGGAAAATGGAAGAAGCACAGAAAAGGAATCCTCTTCCTCTGCTTTAGTGAAAACAAGCTGCTAAACAAATGTCAAGAAAAAACAGCTGCGGACCACTAATACCATATATTTCAACTTGGAAACAAAAAAGTTGGCAAATGCACCTACATTGAACTTGCACTAATCCCTGAGAACAGGAACCCACACTATTGTGAGTTATATCCCTTCTACCCTGTCACTTCTGGAATGCAAGACCACAATTGGTCCCACGATGGTAAAACTACACAGGGTTTAAACCAGAATGATAACACATTTGAGGGTTAATGTCTATTACCACTGCAGGGAGAGCATTCCAGGAAAGGGAGGGAGACAAGAAACCTACAGGAATTAGTCAGTGCCTAACAATCAGTGGGTGCATGGCAGTAAATGGTACAGTGGTAGCCCATATTATACATGAAATCATATCAAAGCCACTTCAAATTAATATCAGCATGAACTTAGAGTGTGTGTAAGGAGTCCCACATAGCTGGCATGCAGCCAACTATAGTCATACAGTATTTTCTTACTCCTATAGTCAAAAAGTCAGGCAGGAGCTAGGGAGTAGTAGTAGTAATCAAATCTTTTTGGACTAACATTTACATCCTGCACTGTATCTGAAAACAATATGGAGAGGATAAAAACAAGGCCTGATGATGGCGCCCGATAAAAGGTTCAGGGATCACAAGTAAAGGAAGGGAAATGTTGTTGGATCACTAAAGTTATTACAGTTTATCCACTGGGGACCATGAATATCTCATGGCAATCCATATAACAGTTGTTGAGATATTTCAGTCTGAACCAAAGTCATGTGCTGGCCGACCAACCAACAAACCACTGCCATCCCAAAAGAGAATCACTAATTTCATGCACTAATTAAACTTCATTTTATAAAAAAAATATTTTGATACAATACCATGAGAATTAAAATACACAGTTGGATATATTGATCAGCTGATCATTTGGGGGGGGGATTATATAACATAAGTGTTGCAAATCCAGACAGTTGCCTGGAAAAGGCAACTTGTCCCTGAGTGTGTAATTCAAATTCAAAACCCACCATCAATTTGACTTCACGTCACCGGATAATGTTTGTATATTTCATCGATACTGATTTTACCACCACAGGCCATCAGGAAGCTTTTATGCAAATGTATGGTTTTGGTGGATTTCCCTTTAAATTATATGGCTTAAAATATCATAGGGATTTTTTTTCACAAGTATGTCAACACTGACTTTGTGTGTGTGTTTTAAACGTGTTTCATTATTGGTCAAGTTATTGAAATGATTACTTATAGAGCATTGTAGCTGTTAATTTGAACTACAAAAGAATCAAAGCATCTTGTAAATTCCTGCTCTTGCTGGTCATTTTTAAGGATGGACACTTCTGCCATCTTCATCAAAATCACCATCAACCACAGATAGATGACACAAACCTTTAAGTCCGTGCCTGTTGCAGTGGGGAATTGGGAAATCCCTCCAAACTGAAGAATATAAAATGACAGCCCATCACAAAGACAGAGCACCTCCTTCTGGCCCTGACAGCCCTCAGCATCAGTGGAAACTCAACTTGCTTCCCAGCAGCACAACATGCCCTCTAAACTCAGTAAGTGATTTGCAGCCTGTGGTGCACATGTTTCCCGTGTTTCTTCCTCTTTTCAGTCAGTCATTCATTCATGCTTCTCCTCCCCGCACAGACGCTTACTTGCTCTCTGCAGTGATGCTGGCAGCTCTGCTCCAGCTCGCTCCCGGAGCTCCAGTTGTAGACGCGCCCACCGACACCCTGGCAGGTGACACCTCAGGTGAGGAGGAGCCGAAACTGTCTGACCTACTCAGGGACTTGATGCTTGACAAAACCAAACGCCACAAGGGGGAGGTAAGCGTGTTGCCTGAACATATTGAGGTGCACCAGTGAAGGCCAAGTTTTACCTACTAATTTTGAAAGTTAGAGTGATGTAAAGTAAACTGCACTCCTGACCTCCATCATGTGTTTTTTATCATTTGCCCTGTATCAGTTTGAAGATGAATTCAAAGACGTGCAATATCTCATTCTGGACAACTACAAAACCTCCTCACTTCCAAAAAACTGCTCTAATTCCAGCATCAGTGAGGTAGTTATGTTTCCTCCTCTGTCATCCTGTTACACTGATGAAAGAAACTGGGTGGTGGGTTTCTTTTCATCACTGACAGTGATTTTCTTTCCTCTCTCCAGGAGGTCTTTCTCCACAGTTTGGCCCACGACTTGCTTATTTACACTGTTATTCTCAAGTTTGTGGAGAAGGAGTTCCCTAACAGCCGGATCCCCAAAGAGGCCAGAGTTAATGGTGGTAATTTGATTAGCCTGATCAAAGGAAAGGTGGGTCTGAGATGCTAAACTAAAAATTATATTTCAATTTGTAGGTTGTTAAGCCCTATGGTGGCCTGTGTATTAGCCCTGTCCTGGTCTTTATGCAATTGTTTTTCATCTGGCTCACTTTTTCATCATGTTTGTTGTAGTGGTGAAAAAAGTATTTACATCTACTTACGTAAAAGTAGCAATACCACACTGTAAAAGTACTAAAAGCCCCACCTCCTGTCAGTGTTACATTCTTATATATTACATTATTGGATTATTTTTGCTGATGCAATAATGTGTCAGTTGTGTTTTATAGTTGTAGCCGGCCAAGGTGGAGCTCACTTTACTTTGTATACTGTTTAACAATGGCAGTGCTTTGTATTTTTTTAAGCTTCTCATGAGTATTGTATGTATCTGCAAAGCAACTTGTAACTATATCTGGCAAATGACAGTAAAAATGACAATAATTTCTTCAGAAACATAGTGTAGTGGAAGTAGCACAAAATTGTAAGCTCTGTACTTCAGTAAATGTATTTAGTTACATTCCACCACTGGTTATAGCTCAGTTATTTAATGTCCTGTTTTTAATTTCTTTTAAAACTAAATGTCAAATTTTGTTGTTCATTTTCAATCCTGTCTAATTGTAAATGACATTTTAATGGATTGACTTACATAGGTTTATTATTACATTACAGCACTGTTAAGTCCTGTTACACCACTGTCACCTCTGCCCCACAGATGAGGAACCCTGAACAGGTCACGGCACTCACTAGCAGCCAGGAGGAGGTGCTGCTGAAGGACCTCGACAACCCTGACATTTTCCACAGAAAGATGACGGCACACAGCATCCTGCGCCAGCTCCACTACTTCCTTGTCGACTGCAAAATAGAAATCAACAAAAGGAGCCCGTCATCTGACACTTTCTAACACCAAAGTTAAAATAGCTGAAAGTATTAAAAATCGCTTATGAAGGAATACCTCAGGGAAATGGGGTGATGTTAAGGGGGTATCAGAAAGTTCATGCTCTGAGTGCACTAATTCTACTGTAGGTATCTATAGCAGTCTATGACTTAAAGACAGCAGGGCTTGCAACGCCCACTATTGCACAATTTATTTAACCTATTTATATTTGGTGAAAAGTGTTATTTATTAGTTAAAGGAAAATCCATGATTGTGCACTAAAAATGCAATTTTTACTTGATACAGTTTTTTACTGTTAATTAATGTCTTGATTGTGACGTTATTTGAGCAACATTGTTAGAAAAAGCAATAATTGCATCATCTTTTTTGTAAACAATGATTTTATATTTACAGTACTTTTAACTGTTATTTATTCACAACTATTATTAGCATGCTGAATTTGCTGTTAATTTAATTGCAATGCAATAAAAGAGCTGTGTTTTGAACGCACCCCACCAATTAGTGACAGGAAGGAACATTTTTTAAACTTGAAGAAATAAAAATAAATACATTAGCATATACAAGAGACAGGTGGTTTCATTCCATTATAAAATACATATTTAATGTCATTGCAGAGATGTGACACATTTTCTGTTTTTTTCCACACACCGTTAATGATACTTGCAGATTTTAATCAGTGTCCTTACGTACATATGTTTGGTGTAAGCTGGAAAATGCGACTGTCAAACTGTAAAAGCAGATAAAATCAAATGTGTTGTGAGCAGTGATCTATGAATCATTATTTCTATTATCTTGCAGAATTTTGTATTGAATTCCAAACATTAAAACTTCATGGACCTTAACAAATTACTTTAACACACAAAATTCAATCATATTCTGTTTTTCTACAGAACTTTTATCATTTTTACAATCAAGACCCAGTTTTGGTTCTTAGAATAAAGCATCAACATGATGCCTGGTCAGTAGCGACGGAAGTATTCAGATCCTTTACTTGAGTGAAAGTACTGTGAGGAGTACCACATATATCATAGTCATACAGTATTTTCTTACTCCTATGGTCAAGACTCAGGCATGTGCAGAGAAATAGCACTAATCAAATATTTTTGGACAAACACTTACATCCGACTCTGAATCAAACAATATGGAGAAGATGAAAACAAGGATAAGAGTCTACAGCCATGCTAGAAACTCTGTGAGGCTGTACGCAGGCACAGCTGCGGTTGAGCTAAATGCTAATGTCCTTAGTCCTAAACCAAAGTATTGGAAAAATATGACCTGATGATGGTGCTCGATGAAAAGTTCAGGGATCACCAAAGGTATTACAGTTCATCCTGAGAGGAACATGAACGAGCATTTCATGCCAATCCATCCAACTGTTATTGTTAATTTTATAGATAGTGAGTGGAAGCATATAGGGTGAATATCAGTGGGCTTGGAAGTGGGCCTTCTGGTGTCCCTGTCACAGTCTGTCCCCTTTCCTGGTTCCAAAGGCCCTTTCACTGCCATTTTTCATCAGTCCACCAGATGACCATAAACATCACCTGACTGCCCCACCCATTTCCACACCTTTTCTACTAATTCCTTGCCAGATCGTCCAATGCTGCTTGTTTTTTTAATGACATCGCCTTCAAGCCTGTTACCTGGAGCCCTGTTGCCTACAAGCCTGTCTGACTGCCCTATTATTTGGACATTGATTTCATGTCTGTTCCCTGTAGGATTAATTTGCCTGTTGTGGACTGCCTTTCTGGCTTTGGACCTTGCCTGCCTCATGATCCTGTAAGCCATAAAACATTATTTTCTCATAAATAATTGAACTTCATCTACTCTGCCTCTTTCATCTGCATTTGAATGTTTTCTGTATTCCTGCTATAGTGCTTGCACCAAACGTGTCAGTCCCAGCATTTATTTTGTGAAATATCTAACACAAACTGTCTAAGAAAACAATACAACCACCAATACGTTCTGTTACAGTGTAAAATCCAAGATTACTGTAGTTTTTTTTTCAGACTTGACAGAGCTTCTTCAGAGCCACAGCGGACAACTGTTGCCACAGGATAAGCAGTGAAACGACCTTATGTAAAATGTGGGGTCCCCATTTAACCGAAGTAAAAAAATGTAAGAAAAATCATTCTAACAGGAGTGCCCCATGGGTGGTGTCCCCACCACTCACTGGGACTCTCACCACCCACAGGTACTGTCCATTACCCGCTGGTGGTGATCGTGGTTGACGAAGAGAAAATAAGTAATTTTAATAAACCAAAAAAAGCCCTCATCCACAGGATGTGGCATAAATTATCCAATTCCTGGCACTAAACTGGATGGTTTAAAAGTAAACAGCTTTCAATAAATATGGGCTAGTGTGCTAATATATTTTACTTTTGATGAACTCAAGGACATTATATTGATTAATTTTACAGTGTAGAAAATGACAAGCCCTTACAGGATTATTTAAAACATTTTGTAATGACAAGTTCAAGCCTAAGACATTGGTACAAACTTGGAAAAGTAATCTAAGAAATCCTACCTGGACCACCATCAGGCCAAAAAAAATCCATATTAACTATCCAAGAGGGAGACAGGTAGCCTGCCATGGCTGTGATGTCATCAAAAGACATAATAGATGTTCATGTTTCTGACAACCATCAGTTAATAATTGTTGTCATATTATGATCTTATGGGCTGTGTGATCAGTAAATGACATTTAAAAGCACTAACGCAGTCTTACAAACGCCTTAAACAGATCAATTATCAAACTCATATTCAAATGAAGCTCAGGGTAAGTTCAAACAGGAACACTATCCTTAAGCTTCATACATTCAAAACTCACAGTCAGCTGATTAGAGAAGCAAGGTTTTTCTCAAGTTTGTGGAGAAGAGATGCCCCAACAGCCTGATTCCCAAAAAGGGCCAGAGTTGATGGCGGTAACCTGATTGGCCAGAAATGTGTAGCTCTGTTAAGCCCTGCTGTGGCCTGTGTATTAGCCCTGTAGCCGGTGGTGGAAAAAGTACATCCTTTACTTAAGTTAAAGTGGTAATACTGTACACTAGAATTTCTATATTATGAGTAAAAGCCCCGCCTCCTGTCAGTGTTACATTCTTATATATTACATTATTGGATTATTTTTACTGATACAATAATGTGTCAGTTGCGTTTTATTGTTGGAGCCAGGCGAAGCTCACATTCACAACTCTCTCTCTCTCAGGCTGCCTCTTTCTCTATTTTTCTTCTGCTTCTCTTATCAGCTGACTGTGGGAGTTCACTCTTGAGTTAAACCAACCAGGTTTTGCCACAAACCCATATTCATTGTGCACATGTGAAAAAAGGATTTGTTCACTCAGATGAAGTCTCTCCTGAATGAAGTAGTATCATGACTAAAACTGGAACAGGAACCTGATGCATCACCATGACAAAACAAAAGAATCACTTATTTCATGCACTAATTAAATTTCATTTTATTAACATATTTTGATAAAATACCATAATAATAAAATACATTTGATGACTTGATATAGCCTTTTGACCAGCTGGTCAACTGAGGGAAAGAACATTTTAAATACCTAAATGTTGCTAATATTGGGAAAGACACTCTATGCTAATAATCCAGACAGTTGCCTGGGAAAGGCAACTTGTCCCACAGTGTGTGATTCAAATTAAAAATCCACCGTCAATTTGACTTCACGTCACCGGATATTGTTTGTTTATTTCATCGATACTGATTTTACCACCACAGGCCATCGGGATGATTTTATGCAAATTTATGGTTATGAGTGGATTTCCCTTTAAATTATATGGCTTAAAATATCATAGGGATTTTTTTTTTCACAAGTCAACGCTGACGGTGTGTGCCTCTGTTTTAAACGTTCTTTATTAAGTTTTCAATTACTGAAATAATTACTTCAGCATTTCATCCTTTAATTTGAACTAGAAATGAATAGAAGCATCTTGGACACTCCTGTTATCTTCATCAACATCACCATCAACTATACGGATGCCGTACCGGATGCTTGACGCAAACTTCTAAGTCCGTGCCTGTTGCAGGAAGGTATTGGGAAATTCCTCCAATCTGAAGAATATAAAAATGAGAGCCCATTGCAAAAGACAGAGCACCTCCTTCTGGCCCTGACAGCCCTCAGCATCAGTGGAAACTCAACTTGCTTCCCAGCAGCGCAACATGCCCTCTAAACTCAGTAAGTGATTTGCAGCCTGTGGTGCACATGTTTCCCGTGTTCCTTCCTCTTTTCAGTCAGTCATTCATTCATGCTTCTCCTCCCCGCACAGACGCTTACTTGCTCTCTGCAGTGATGCTGGCAGCTCTGCTCCAGCGCGCTCCCGGAGCTCCAGTTGTAGACGCGCCCGCCGACACCCTGGCAGGTGACACCTCAGGTGAGGAGGGGGAGACTCGCTCTGACCTACTGAGCACCTCCCCGGTGTTGACCAAGGTCCTTGCCACAACCCAACGCCACAAGGAGGAGGTAAGCGCGTTATGATCTTCAGGAATGCCACTGAACGTATTTTTGCAGTTGCTTACATCAGTAACATCTAAGAGCACTGGTGAACTGCACTCCTGACCTCCATCATGTGTCTTTTACTGTTTGCCCTGTATCAGTTTGAAGATGAATTCAGAGACGTGCAATATCTCTTTCTGGACAACTACAAAACCTCCTCACTTCCAAAAAACTGTCCTAAATCCAACTTCAGCAAGGTACTTACGTTTCCTCCTTTGTTATCATGTTAAAAAAAGATGGTGGGTGATGGGTTTTGTTTGAGAACTGACAATGATTTTCTTTCCTCTCTCCAGGAGGCATGTCTCCACAGTTTGGCACATGGCCTACTTATTTATACTGTTCTTCTCAAGTTTGTGGAGAAGGAGTGCCCCAACAGCCTGATTCCCAAAGAGGCCAGAGTTGATGGCGGTTACCTGATTAGCCTGATCAAAGGAAAGGTGGGTCTGAGATGCTAAATTAAAATTTATATTTCAACTTGTAGCCTGTTAAGCCCTGTGTTGGCCTTTATGCAATTGCTTTTCATCTGGCTAACTTTTTCATTATCTTTGTTGTAGCCGGTGGTGGAAAAGGTATTTTTATCTTTTACTTAATTTAAAGTTGCAATAGGCCTACCACACTGTAGTAGGCAATATATATGTTTAATGTATGTATGTTTTGTATGCAACTGGATACTTGAATTTACCTCGGGATAAATAAAGTATCTATCGATCTACTACAAGCGCCACCTCCTGTCAGGATAACATTTGTATATATTACATTATTGGATCATTTTTACTGATGCAATAATGTGTCAGTTGCATTTTATTGTTGTAGCTGGCCAAGATTACATACAATACTCATGAGGAGTATTGTATGTAATCTTCAAAGTAACTCGTAACTATAGCTGGCAAATTAATGTATATGAGCAAAAATGACAGTATTTCCTTCACAAATGTAGTGTTGTGGAAGTAGCACAAAATTGCAAGCTCAGTACTTGAGTAAATGTACTCAGTTATTTAATGTCCTACTTTTCATTCAGTAAATGTCAAATTTTGTCTAATTGTTAATGGCTGATTACTGGTTTATTATTACAGTACAGGACTGTTTAGTCCGATTAGATTACTGTCACCTCTGCCCCACAGATGAGGAACCCTGAACAGGTAACGGCACTCACCAGCAGCCAGGAGGAGGTGCTGCTGAAGGGCCTCGAAGACCCAGACACTTTCCACAGAAAGATGACCGCACACAGCATCCTGCGCCAGCTCCACTACTTCCTTGTCGACTGCAAAAGAATATTTAACAAAATGGAGCGGCCCAGAAGAAGTATAGCCAACAGGATCATGGCACCTGTCACTTTCTACCACCAAAAGCTAAAAAGATGAAAGTATTAAAAATTGCTTATTAAGGAATACCTCAGGGAAATGGGTGAAATGGGGTGGTGTTAAGGGGGGAATCATGACAGTGCATGCTCTGAGTGCACTAATTCTACTGTAGGTATCTATATGACTTAAAGGCAGCAGGGCTTGAAACGCCCACTATTGCTCATTTATTTAATCTATTTATACTTGATGAAAAGTGGTATTTATTAGTCATAGGAAAATCCATGATTGTGCACTAAAATGCGCATAATAAATGTATTGATTGTGATATTATTTGAGCAACATTGTTAGAAAAAGCAATAATTGCATCTTCTATTTTTGTAAACAATGATTTTATATTTACAGTCATTTTAACTGTTATTTATTTACAACTAGTTTCATTTTTATACTGAATTTGCTGTTAACTTATTAAAATGCAAAGAGTTGTGATTGTTTCCAGTTACTGAGTGGAAGGAATGTTTTGTAGAAATAAAAATAGACATTTGCATAGAGACAAGTATTTTCATTCCAATGCATAATACATATTTTCTATCACCGCAGGGATGTGACACATTTTGAAACAGCTTTTTCCACATCCGGTAACAACACTTTTAATCAGTGTCCTTACTTGCGTATGTTTGGTGGATGCTGGAAAATGTGAATATCAAACTATAAAAGCAGATAAAACCAAATTTGTTGTGAGCAGTGATCTATGAATCATTTTTCTTATCTTACAATTCTGCAGAATTCCAAACTTTAAAACTTCATGGACCTTAACAAATCACTTTAACACAATGAGGAGTTGTTTATATGACTTATGATTTTTACAATCGAGACCGAGTTTTGGTTCTTAAGATAAAGCCCCAACATGACGCCTGTTCTGTAGCAATGGCAGTATTCAGATCCCTTACTTAAGTACTTATACCACTGTAAAAAATTATGCAAGTAAAATTCAGCATTGAAAATGTTATGAAAGTATAAGATGTAAGTATAATCAGGCAAATCTAACAATTAAAGGTTCAGTGTGTAATTTTTAGGAGGATCTGTTGACACAAATGCAATATACATGTCCACAACTATGTTTTCAGTGGTGTATAAAGACCTTATGTAAAGACATTATGTTTTTTATTACCTTAGAATGAGCCATTGCTATCTACATACACAGAGGGTCCGCTTACATGGACGTCGACATATTGCACCCCCAAGTTTCCACAGTAGCCCAAATGGACAGAAGCTCTACAGAGCATGTTTCGTCACTACGTTGAATACAAAGAAGTAGTAACGTTAGTAGTAGTAGTCAATTGGTTTATTAGAAGCAAGAAGAGAAGTTAAATTTGGACAAACGGAGGCCCACAGGTATTATTTAGCACAAGAGCCGACAGAGCACGTCAGCCACGGTAGCTTCTCCTGCATGCTCGGAAAGGGAGGGTTGAGCGGTGCATTCATGTGGTATCGGAATAATAAGAATATTTTTTAGAAGAACGACTTCATAACTCGGGAAATGAATGCACTGTGAGCCAATGGTTGCAATTTGCAACCCTCACCACTAGATGCCACTAAACTTTTGAACTATTTTCATTATGGACTCATTCTGCTGTTTATTTTCTCCATTAATCGATTATTTGGTTTGTATATATTCAGAAAATAGTGAAAAATGCAGTCATAATTACCCAGAGCTCAAAAGGGACACCAACCAGCAATCCAAACTTCAAAAATCATTAAAAATCAAATTTAAATGAAAAAGAAAAGTATGAAATCCTCACATTTAAGAACAGGAAATGATTATCAAAATTGTTGTCAATTAATTTTCTGTCAATCAACTAATCAGTTAATCGTACTAGCACCTCAAATTTGTACTTGAGTATATGTACTTTTCACCACTGCTCTTGGTAAGAAAGACAAAACAGAAATTTCTGTGTGGATTTATTTTTCAGAAATTTTAAATTACAAATAAAAAGAACAAACATGGAATGAATGGCATATCCAAACTGCTGTCACACATTCCCAACAAAATAACTACAGATTGACCAGTCAAGACAATGTATTCTCAGCGACAAAGTCTTGATTCCAGCTTGTTAATCCAAACAGTAAACAGTATGGCTGCAGATAACATTCATTCCTTTACTTCTTGGACATTGGACAATATGATTTATGGAGAGGAAAGTGAAAAATAATGTCCATTTCCTGGATTTCTGTTGACGGGTGGGTCACATGGTCTTGATGAGGCGAGGGGATTGGCTGTGTGGAGACGTTTCTTAGCCCCACAGTAAACTAGAAAAAAATAAAAAATAAAGGTTCAGCTAGACTCCTGAAGTTCCACAGTTCACTTACAGAGCACAAGTGCTGCTGTATCATCACCCAGATGTTTATTAATATAATTTAAATATATAGTTTTTAAACATTCTGTGATGATACACCAACACAAATAACTGAACGCCCCTTGAAGATAAAATTATCTCAAATGGTTCAATCAGCCACGTTACATATGGGGTATTAACCATTCACCAACCATCATTATTTTCATGTCCAGTTATTAATTGTAGAAAGTATTTAATTCACCTCTACAGCAACTAAAGCTAACTAAAAGCTAACATCTAGACAGACATTCAGGGTTTTCAAGTGTTGGAAACTCCAAGTATTTAGGGGAGAAATTAAACTAAGTGAGTACTATTCCTGCAGAGGAAATCTGTTTATTACATTTCTATCTATATCATGAAGGGTTTGAAGAAAAAAGGAGTCAAGAACTAAGTGACCTTTGTTTATAAGAAGAATGTAATCCCTTCCAAATGGAGGGATATTCAAAGACTTCACTAAATTAAAGAGATGTCCTGACGTACATTGAAGGACAAGTCAGGAAATAGAATCATTTGTCAGTCGCCGCAATCTTAATACATACACCCAGCATGTAGAACTACAGATTTCACTTTCTGCCAGTCAGCAAAACAACTTGTGCAACTAAGTACAGTTAGCCCAACTATTCCATGACTAACGGAAAGAAGTCCCAGTGTTGCATAGGTGTGAAAACTCCTTCTTACGGTCACATTTCACTTCCTGCTTCTGATATTACATTTATGACTTGACAGGAAGCACAACTCTAAAACCAAACTGTTCTTACCTTAAAACTGTGGGTTCAGGCATTCCTGGATCTGCTCCTCGTTTGAAACCTGTAAGTTGAAAGCAAAAAGAAGAATTGAATCACACCGATTTATATTTGAGAAAACAGCCCAGAAATGCGACAGTGAAAACAGAATCTTTCTCATCCGGAAGAGCTTATTATGGTGAGCTGCAAGCATCTAGTATAGAAAATCAACTGGCATATAAACCATATTGTATGGTCCCCATTTTACAGTTAAATGTGTGAAATCCCTATGCACAAAGATGATATAGCAACAATCTTCTCTGACAATAACCTTGTGATTTGCAAATGTTTCACTGTGAGTATTTGCACTTAATCAGCAGATTGCCTCTGCAAAACACCCCTTTGATTAAACAGCATCATTGTGTCAGAAAGCTCTGACATCAACAGCTGTCTTGCAGGTCTCATTTTTTTTGGAATAGTATAGAAACAGAGCAAAAGGGCCATAATTACATCTGACTCATTGCCTCCGCCTTACACACAATTTCCCCAATATCTTTTCTAGCTTCCTTCATAGGTCATTACTGGTGCAAGTGATTCTTAAGAAACAGATAAGAGTGATTCCTGGAAGGCTAAAAATAATCTCAATTTACTCATCCCTTAATATGGGGCTGCAACTGAGTATTTTCGTTGGAGTTTTACAATTGATCAATTAATCTTTAATTGTTTTCGGAGCAATCAACAAAAGTCAAAAAAAGTCCTAAAAAATCCAGTACACATAAAATAAGAGTCAAAATCAGAAAAGCTGAAACCTACAAAAGCCAAACTAATTTATTAGTAATGATTTAATTGACTATCTCATAGGATACCAGATATCAGCCTGACAAAACCAGAGTTATTCAGATGGTGGTAACACAAGAGAAACTAATGATATACGCAATATTATTCTGCCGTTAAGAAGTAAAAGAGTTGCAAAAGACAGAGAAATGCATGTAAAAATAAGAGGGAGAAAGTATGGCATCAGCTTTGGTGTTTCGAAAATGCTGAAGTTGGAGAATTTTTCCCGAAACTAGACCCTCGCCACTTCCACTCTGACACGGAGTTAACTCTGGTCGGAGTCAGCCTCACAGCCAAATCGAGCTCCCTACCCTACCCCCCAGCGTAAATAGGATCCGACGTTACCGCTGTAGCCTAAGCCTACTCACTGCTGTAATACATGTATCAAATAAACAACTGTTCTATTAAGATTCAGGATTGATGTTGAGGAAAAGTGTGTTTTTTTTGCAATAACTAAACTGAAAGCATTTGTTATTAATTTTGTGTTTGTGTCAAATATTTCTTTAAGAACGTGACTTTAGACACGAAAAATAAATATTATATTATTTTATCAAAATATTTATATTCATTGTTAAGAAAAGCCTAGGCTATATATTTGAACATCTTTATCCTATATGAAAAATATTACATTCTCAAATGCAACATTTCAATATAAATCAAATATTATATTGAAGCATTATATAATCTGAAGAATTTATTATTTTTTGTATAAAGACTTAACTATTTTTCTTTAATGCCTTTGTTGCTTGTTATATGATCCCCTGTGTATTTAGTTATGCCATGTTCTATTCTGTCCTTGTGTAGACGATTTTATTTTGGCTGAAGATTTTCACATGAGATGAATATTGTTCAATAACATCAACAGTTTTATTGTCTATCAGACAAGAGCCTTTTTTATTTAAACACAATATAACCTTTGGGCTACATTGTTACCCTGTAAATGGTAATATGATATGTTAGTGTAGTTTCGGAATTAAAAAATCCTACATGTCAACCTGCGTAGTCACGCAGAAATCGCATGTGAAAGAAAGGTCCCCCATCGTGCAGCACAGGGTGTTCCAAACATTCAACAAGCCAGCATCGGTGCTCACTCGGAATCTGAGGGTTTAACAAACCACTACCACTGCCCTCACTGGTTTCGTATGCCACTCAATGTGACGGACCCTCCGCATGAACGCTCAAACGGAGTGGAAGTAGGTAGGGAGAGAGAGTAGCAAGCAGTTTCGGAAAAGGCCCATAGAGGGCAACTCCACCGGCTGTGAGGTCACACCTGCAAAAGTCTGAACTTCCCCCATGTTTACTCCAAACCACAGCCATGCAAAAGTCATAACTTCCCCCTCTCTTCTCCAAAACCACAACCAGGTATTTTAGTGCCCCTGACATTGGGTACTACAGGAACCGTTTTAAACCAACTAACGTTACCCAGGACTTATTGCACAAGTATTTCCACGTTAGCCGTTTCCGACCGTTTTAGATACAAGCAGAAGGATACCTGCACAGTCCTTAGTCCATCATAGAGATCACTGAAAAATATATATCCCTCTCTCACGTCCTAACGTTGGTATAATCGCCAGTCAAAGGTGTCCCAGCTTGATTTCAAATGGAGTTCATGTCATTTCATCACATCCGTTTGGAGTATCTGCACTGATTCAACAGTTCACTAACGTAACCATGTGGCTTAACGTTACACTTCTACGCCCGTTAAACACCACCATGAATTACATTACATTACATGCACTAACGTTGCATCACTTATCCTGAAAGGGGAATGTAAAGTCGACAACCCCTTAGGACCCTGTAATGCTAAACATGAAAGCTACAGACATTTACATTTAATGTTACAAAGTTACATACAGACCCAATGCAACTAACGTTAAATAAAACAGCGCCTGGAAGCCTTGTTGTCTTATTAATTTGTAACTATATGTTGCTCAGATAGAGGGAGTCAATGGTCGGCGTTATTAGTTAAGGTTAAGTCTTGCCCGCCCAACCAACCCGAAAAGTTACATTATTAGTTTAGCTCATCGTTGAAGGCTAATGTGCTATAAGCTAACTGGCTAACGTTAGCGAGGTGTGTCTCCTCATCCCGTCTACCCCCTGCTCCTGTTCGGATACTGACCGAGGTACAGCACGGTTGGGATAAAACCCCATCGGATGACAAACTGGCCGCACTGGAACAGCTGCTGCAGCCGCTGTTTGGTCTCTTTGCTCAATTTAGCCATGTGTTTATCCTGAACAGCAAAGATGCTGCTGCTGCCAAGGACACGGTTAGAGGAAGTGACGTAGTTGACTCGGCTGCTTACCGACGTTATCCCTCTGGTGCGTCTGTCATAGGCCGCCATCTTGTGGCCAGACGTGTGAAAGCGCGGCTGCTACAGTTCACATATTAAAGCCTCATTTTCACTTCAAACTCCCCTCTCAACGAGATCTAGACACATAATGATATTTATTTATTATTTATTTGTAATGACTATGTTACACCTTTATTCCGGCTACTCAAAGTTTTGGGAACCGCTCTAACCTTGAGTGGGCCAGTTCCCTGCAGCTCAGAGCAGGAGGGTTTTAACCAGTTTTAACATCTTTCAGTATGAGAAGACTAAATCATTTCAAACGCATAACGAAATTTTACAGACCACTTTTGAACACTGGACACAGACTATGGATTTTATTGAATTGAGTGAATTGTTGGAGCTTTTTAAAGTAGGCCTATCAGCCCCTTTAGTATGCAGGACTCTAGGCTACCACATTGTAAAAGTAGTATGTTACAAGTAAAAGTAGGTTACTGCATTGAAAATGTTAAACTACTTAAGTAAAGTGTAGCCTCTAATTAGTATAATACAGTCTAAGTAACCTACTCAAAGCAGTAAAACTACAAAGTACCTACTAAAGCGTTAGATAAATGTAGTGAAATAGTACAATATTTCCCTCTGAAATGTCGTGGAGTAGAAGCAGAAAGTGGCGTGAAAATAAAATACTCAAGTGCAGCCTACCTCAGATTCGTACTTAAGGATCAGCACCTTGACAGCTCTGCCAAGGTGCAATACTTGATTTTTGACTCCTCCTCATTACTCACTCTGGCATACTGCAGGATTTCAATATTAAGTTATTGTAAAAAGCCCACCTGCCCACTCAACTCTGACTGTTACATCACTATACTGTAAAGATAGATAGAACAAGCTTTTCCTTTAAAGCCAAAATATCTTTAAACCGATTTCTCGGCGCAATGAAGATTACACCTATTGTGAGTTTTTGAGCATGGACACAGGAAGTAAGGGTGGAGAAAGAGTCGAAAGTGTCGACCGGACATAAAAACATTCTTTGATCATGAAGCCAAATGCTGCTCTCCAGCTCTCATGCATTAGTTCTGGTTGTTGACAGTGTAGGTTGTAATGTTTGCTGATGCAGAGACAGAAAAATGTGAAATAACAAGTGAAATATAGAAACACTTTATTCCCAGAAGTTGTAAGAGTGAGTTATCTTCAGACATAGAAAGGCCAATATAAACCAACTTTAGTACAACAGTATGATGTACAACAAGAGCTTACCCTTTCACATTCTGTAAACCCACATACAGAAACACGATGATTGTTATTGTCCCACCAAGCAATGGACACTGGGCAGCTCTAGTACACAGACAACTTAACACACTTTTGCTTGAGGGTGGGGCAGCATGAAGGCTGGATTTAGGACATCAAATGTAGCAGATGGGTGGAGTTTAATTCCTTTTTTTGGTACAAGAGACTATCACCATGTCTTGTGATGTGATGATGAGGATGATGAAGATGTGAATAAGGAGGAACACAGGAAACACATCACCAAAGTACTACTAAACAGCTGGAATGGTGGGGGGATCAAAAGAGAGAGAAGATGCCTTGTTGCCCCCGCTCGCCTTCCCATTGCAGGTCGATGGTATCGGATTCTTTTACCTCTGTGCAAGTAAGTGGACTTCCAGTCTGTGTGGTTTTGGATCACTGGCTAGATGCAAGACGCGTAGAAATCCGTACGGGGCAACAAAGAATCGCTCTCTCACAGGACAATACCACAGTTGAGAGTCAAACCTCTCTTGTTGATCATAAGAAAATACCAAAGTTGAAAACCAACTTGTTTGCTCGTTCAAGTGCAAAATTCAGTACTTAAAATCATACACACCCACTGTCCCCAAAACCTTAATCATCCTCGTAATGAGGACTGGATTTTTATTTTTTGCCATCAAACACACAGAAATTCAGGAAAGTGCTAGAGGAGCGAGAGGGAAGGACACAAATATTGCTTCTCATCATGATAACAACGCAGTGCAATTGTAAACATAAAGAACCGATTCTTCATACTGGGTGATTATTGTGTGGTCGTTTTTCCTGATGTTTCAAGGGAAAGAATGCAGATTTTTCTTTCGATAAGCACAGCTGTAACTAGTGTGAACGATGGGAGCTTGGGTAATCTTCCCAAAGATGGAAAACACAGAATAGGAGAAATCTGTATTGCTATGGGAAAGGATCTATTATATTTTAAAATGTAGTATAGACACTTGTTTCAACTTGGAGAATCATATAATTGTTCATTGTATCAATAAGCAGCCTTTATTCTAAAAACAATTACACACACACACACACACACACACACACACACACACACACACACACACACACACATACATACTCAACATTTCACCTTTGACAAATCAGAGCATGGTCAGGATGGATGTATGGAAAAGCCATGCAGGGCAACAAATGCCAATTAAAATACTTTCCCAATACTTTCCCATGAGGACCTATTTACGACGGGCTGCTCTGCGATGGAGTTACCGTTTTGTCCTGGTGCGACTTCTCTGCAACAGTGCACTACTAATCGTTGAAGACAGTAGTGGTATCCCTGACATCCCGCCCCCTATCAGGCCCAGAGGAGACTCTGGAAAGTTGCCGAGAGAGCAGAAGTAACTCTGTATGTCTGAATGGAGGAGGGTAGGTAGCAGGCTGATTCACAGCACAGAGAACCAAAGCTGTTAAAATGGAGTGAAGAGGGGACCAGCGGGAGTTGCTTGTTCATGTGTTTGTGGTCCGTTGCAGTTGGCATGGCTTGGAGTTCCAGGTCACAGGTACAGGGTCACAGGATCAGAGGCGAGGGTTCAGGTAGTCAGGAGTCACAAGGGTTCAAAGGTCAGAGCCAAGGTGCACGCTAATGCTGGGAGAGCGCCGAGTGTGGTTTGGTGCTGGACTCAAGTACCCCAGCCCTTCCTCCTGCAGGCTGCATGAATAGCGGCCAGCTTCGGAGGCAGTGTGGTTGCTGGAGGGAGGGGCGTTGCCGCTGACAACCTGCTCAAAGGAGCGGGAGAAGACGGCGCTGGCGGTGCGCGTCAAACTGGTGAGAGCTCCTGCCTTGGGAACCGATTGGCTAGAAGTAAGCGTCAGTCGCTTGACAGACAGCTCTGTGTTCTCGCTGGCGGCCCGGCCCGTTGTTAGAAGGCTTGCCTCCTTGTCCTTGCTGGTGCGCCCGCCGAGCCGACACATCTTCATGGCCTTGGCCCCCAGGTTCAATGTGGTGACGCTGTTGCTGATAGTGATGGTGGGTGGGGTCATGTCAGGCCCCACCCCACCTGGCCACATCCCTTCATCCACCTCCGAAATATCCATCAGCTCATCCGGGGAACCCAGATCCACTGCGTCTGTTAGACAGACAGACACATGGAGACAAAACAAACACTGAATGAAAAACAGCAGCATGCAGAGGAAAAAATAACCACCTCATCTGTAATTCAGCCCATGATCCAATCAAGTTATTCAAATTAACATAAACATATAAGGTTGGACTTTGAGCTTTGTGTAGGGCTGCATGACAGAGGAGCTCCAGCAGGTGGCGCCTTCACACTGTAAGCTCAGCTAACATCTCACCACCTGACATGAGACACTGCAAGTTGTGTATTCCAGCCCAGCACACACGCTGTGAGACAACAGTCAGTGGTTTATTGGCAGAGGAGGGCATGTTTTGTCCCAAAGACAGGAGAGGACAGAGTCTAAGAGCATTAAGCCTAGGAAAGACCACAAAGGGAAAGAAGACGAAGGAAACCAAAGTAAGTGAACCCTAAATATATCTGTTCCTCTTCAGTAACTCTAAAGACACACCCACACCCACCTTTCCTGTTTTTTTTAACGGCATGCATCCACATCTGTGTGAGTGGCCAACTACCCATATATGCACAAATACACACTATTGATCTGATGCTATCACTTAATCATAACAGCTGGTAAACAGACAGATAGGCAGGTCCTGTCAAAATCTTTCATGGTCAGTTATTTCTCGTCCAAAATCGGTCAGGAGTCGTCAGATTCAAGTCTGGATTTAACATTATGAGCAGCTTTTGCATCAAAAAATCTAAGACCTGCATATCTTTCCTCAGCTCCTAGCTATCAGTCAGAAGGAAGTAATCTGTCTCCAGGTGCAACCCAGGGGTAACGTGTCGAGGCGTACCAAGGTGTGCTATGAGAGACCCAAAACCTTACTAACCCCTCTGGTAAACACTCCGTTAGGAATTAGATCCCTAAACAACATCAACAATAGCACAATCTCATGGTACTGGCACTGCTAACATAGCTACGATATCTGGGCTTTATGATGCAAGTGCACCAGGTGTTTTTGTTATCAGTGACCTGCCCTCAGGCCTTAGAGAGACTTTGCCAAAACAAGATAAAGCTAGCCACAGTGTTTGCAGTTTTATATCTAAAGTATGTGTGTCCTTTCTAATTTCCATAAACCTACTTTTATACCTGTTTGTGTTCCTTGTTAAACTGATGTTCTGCTTCTAATAGGATCCACTCAACATAAACATGTCACATTATTTAGATTCAAGCACATATCATTATTATACATTTTTACAGGTTATTGATTTGTTATTCAGTTAGATCTTAAATAATTAATTTGTTTTGAAGGGATCTCAGCAGAAGATCTCCACGAGGAAGCTTTAGCCACAAAGGAGAGAGTAAATGAATGAATGACGTTTGATAGACAGATGAGAGGAATAGTGAAATTAGGCGAAGAGGGTGGTGGAGCCCAGCGCAAAAAGGTAAGGCGGGAAGTCATCATGCAGCTTTTCAGACAACGCCCCCACACACGGTTACCTAGGTTACCCCGGGAGTGGGGCAGGGGGAAGGAGGGGCAGGACCTTAGTGCTGGCTCCTCCCTGTGGAGGCCGACCCAGAACCCTCATTCTCCACCATTCGCCTCACAGACTTCTGCCTCCTGACCTCCTGACCCCGTGTGCCGGAGTCATGACCTCGAGGGTCCAGGCTGACCTCGGAGGCGGCGCCCAATGTGTCGTAGTCGGGCTGGGCGCGGCCGTCAGAGCGTGGCCGCAGGGAGTCTCCGTTGGGCATTCGCTCGCCGCTCACACCTGTCACACTGATCTCGGGGATGGCCACACCCCCCAGCGTAGCATCACTGTCTACACTCACCTCCGAGGACTCTGGTGGTTGGGGGGAGGGGGGAGCATGGGGGTAGTAGGACAATACATAGCCACACACACACACACACACACACACACACACACACACACACACACACGGACAGACACGTTATCATGCACACATACGTGGAAAACAAAAAGACGGCCATGTGCACAGGCACACACGACCACAGTAACACAAGACACACAGAGGTAATCAATGTAATGGCAGAAAAATAAAAGACAAAAATCATAGTGATCAGAACATAACACATGATCAAAATAAGCTTTATGAAGATGAACACAGTATTTCAATGGAATCGCATTTCATACTGGACCACCACTCATTCCTATACATTAATTAATATGCAATAGTATTTTCCCTCCATCATTTGGTTCCAACAAAAGCTTTACCCATAAACTAGCTCTGATACGGGGCACCAATGAGCAGGATCCATGAGATGAAAAAGGGGTGTCAGGCTCGAGATGAAACCTACTCATTAAACTAGCCGAAGGCTGTAATTTACCTGCCGTATCTGTACTCTGGGGAAAAAGGCTCCCTCTTAATTCACTGACACTTATAAAATAGAAAGTCATTTGTTATACGGTCACTAAACATTTCTCTGTCTATCATACTATAAATACACGACCTGCACTCTGATTTCCTGTTTCTGTCAAATTAGGTTCATGTTCTGTGTTGAATATCTCTGCCTGGCTTTGTCGTTCCATTTTTTCACTGACTGTTCTCAAACTGAACTCGCCTGTCATGGTTTTGAATGAGGAGATTTTAAAAAAGGAGGTAGACAGCACTAGTAAGCAAGCTGATGAGAGTTGCTCTGCGGGATTCGGGACTGAATGACAACAACAAAAACGACACTTATGTACACAGTGATTTGTAGGACATGAAATGGTTGGGGTAAGTGAACAATGAAGAGATCTAAACCTCTTGCTCTCTCTCCTTTGGCATGGATTTGTTCTTCAATCAAATCATTCTATTACCCAATAAAAACGCAAAGTGCATGTCAGAGCTATTCTTTTGTTTCAGCGACTCCCACAGCTTTGTCCCTAACATCTCAATCTGCTTTTTTCGACGTATGCAAGTCTCACCGTGTCTCTTCCAGCGGTGACCCCTGATGGAGAGGGAGGTGACAGCATTTCGGGAGATCCTGGAAGAAGTGGGTGTGATCTCCACCTGGATGCTCCGTGCGCCCTCCTTGTTGTTGCTCTTCAGTGCTGCACCGTGCAGTGACGACTTAATGGCATTACCCACCTGAGGGCGAGGAGGAGCATCGACAAACATTAAAGCTTCAGAGGAGGGAGTTTCATGGAAGGATTGTCCCTCAGCCAGTGAGGAACTAGACCGACAGGTTAGCATGGACTAACATGTTTTATACAGTGTGACTTGGTGGTAATCCTGTTACTTCTCCTACTACTCCTACTCCTATCTCTCCATTCTACTACAGGGCCACTTGTTTTTCTGTTGTGCTACTTCTGACCAACCAGTGTGGACACAACAATTCCTGCTAACTCAGTTTTGCCTGTTGGGCACTTGAGTCTGGGGAAGTGTCTGTCCCATTGCCCAATTAAGGACAAACCACATAAAAAAAAAAGATCCAAGCGTAAATACACTGACTCAGTACACAATGCCTGTAAGAGCCGCATTTCTGATACCACTAAGATGCGTTGTGCTCTTAAGTCAGACTGAAGCTCGGATCATGTGACCAAACCAATAAGCGCTGATCAATAATCCCATTGCTACCAGATTTATGCCTAGGGATAAACCTAAAAGCTTAGTAAACACTGAATGAGTTACACAGACTAGTGATATAAGAAAAACAAAAAGGCTTTGTATTTCGCTCTGTATAACACTGTTTCACAAGTCTTTCTATAATAAACCTCTGTTCTCGCTGGTAATTCTCAAGTGGCACTTGCACTAATGATCATGTAACAGTGGAGTACGTAACATGAGGTAGAAGGCATCATAATCACAACAAGACAAATGTCTTTTTTCTGTGAGGCTGCAACACATCTCGTCTTGTGAGGGGCAAGTCACCAAGCAATGCTAAGCTAGCAGCCACCTGATGAGTTCCATCCTAACACAATGTAAACACAAATATTGTGCATGTGTGTTCATGGTATTGTGTCCACAAAGCTGTTTCTTTAATTTAAAAAACCCTTTTTAAACCCCAACACCATTGTTTTTATTTGTGAATCCAAAGGTCGTGTGTTTTGATTGTTGTGGAGGAGTACACCTTGACTTGTGTAGTAATACTGTGATCTTAGGTTCAATCCTCTACTCCCTGGGCCTCAAGGATTAGAGCTTATCGGAGCAGAGTGGAAAGCATGTAAATAATCTAGTGGGATTACACTCTGCTTGCAGTCTCTGACACACGCAGAGACCAGTACAATACAGGATAGTGTGCTGTGCATGAATCAAAACTGCAGGCGAGCATGTGCGTCTAAATCACATGCTTGCTCTTCGACACATTTTAAAAACACACAGAGGAGGGTGATGTGATAGTAGCAAAAATGTGATTACACGCACCAACAGGGCTTCAGGGAACAACTCTAGCTGGGCCCGGTACAGAACGTCGTCCAGTGCTTTGGATCCAAGTTCAACTTCCCCATTACACCTACACACAGGCAGAAATACACAAACATGTAACACAGCGTATGAGTCTAAGATACGGATTTAAAGTTCCCTGTGAAGTTTCTGACCTATAGTTGCACAGTAAAATTCCCAATGGTTAGTATTAGCTCTTCAACTTTAAGTTATTAAAACCGTGCGCTTTGAAAAACTCACGGTGAATACAGTCCAGCATCGACCAAAGTTAGCAACAGTGTCCCAGACACAGGCGCGGTTTGTTTTGGGTCAATGTAAACATGAAGGGAGCAGTTTCAGCCTGTCTGAAGTCTGGTCGTATTTTGGTTTGTAACAGTGCCGAGGGAAATTTGACTGAAGAAAATTGCTTCACAGTGAATGCAGGGTAATTTAACTTTTAGCTCAATGCATGTTGTGGAGATTAAGGGAATAAGGGAAATGTGATGGTTTGTCTGTCTGACTTGCTAATAGTTTTAAAACTGAAGCTACCTCCTCGTGTAAAAACACTGCATGTTGTTCTGCTGCTGTATGGGTCGTATGTCTGCAGACTCTATTCGCCCATTGTACATGTTAACATGTTACATAGTTTAGTCACCCAACCATATTTTGTACATTTAAAATCCAGAGAAAAGAAAAGCATTTAGCAGTGCATCCACTTAGAAATAAGACACGAAAGGTTGAAGCTGATCAGTGAGTCTGTGCCGTGTTAGTCTGGCTGTTTGTGCAGGCATGTGTGTACACTCACAAGGCGTAGTGTATCCCTGTGATGAGCTGAACCAGGAACTCTGACGTGACTGTCAGCCGTGTGCTAATGCCTTTGTAGCGCCGCATCTGTTGCCGTGGGTAACCGCATATACACACCCTGGAGGATAACCAATAAAAGCACAATAAGGGAGCTTGTATCGGTGAAACAGGGAAGCTTCAGTTGGGGAAGCCACTCCGCTGAACTCCATTAAGGCAATTTACTTCCCCGTGGTGAGCTGATAAAAACAACAATGAGCAAATAATTGGTAGACATGAATGTGCGTGCATGCACACACACACACACACACACACACACACAGATTTATTTAAAGGCTTACTACATTACCCTCAAGATTTAAAAGTACTGAACAATTTCTGAGCATAAACTGTAGTTTATTATTTCCAAACATGTATCATACAAGTTGCAACAAAAATGATTAAATGTAAACTGAGATAGCACCTGTGCATTTGAAGCTAGAGGAGCTTCTGTATACTGTACACAGCTGACACACAAAAAACTGTTTAGGGGAAAGCAAAGCTGATGACTTCTCTTTATCTCTGTGCTTATTGGAGCAATGCTCAACTGCAGTTGGCAGATTACCAAAAAACACAGAGCTGGGATGTGTGTACATTGCAGCTGCCAAATAGCAGTATCTTGGCTCTCTCTGGTTTTAAAGTCTATAAGAGGATCAGATAAGCAAGTGCTTGCAAAGAAGTGCCTGTGTGCATGGCAGTAACCTTCTAAAAAAAAAGGAAAAAAAAAACACATAAAAGGTCAAATAATATGAAATTAGCGTGTGTATGTATAAAGTCCTAATGACAAAGTGACCCACAGCTCGCTACAGTATATTAAGTTCTGCTGACATTTGTGTGTGTGTGTGTGTTTTACCTGGAGCTGAACTGACAAAGGGACTGGAGGGAGGTGGCGGTCATGTAGCTGAGAGCAGCGTTGTAGCACAGCAGTAGGAAGGTCAGCACCTCAAATCTCAACAACACAAACATACCCTTAAAAAAAGCACAACTTATGTCCAACTTCATTACAACATGACACATAAAACAACATTTGAAACATATTAGATCAGAAAATCACAGACAGAGTCACACTTCCTAGTGTAGATAAAAAATACCAGAAAAAGATTAATAAAAGCAATTTTGAAGTAATAAGATAAATTATGGGTTCTTTAAAAGAGTACACTCGCAGCAGAACCAGGGATCTTGCCTTGTATTATTTCAAGCATTCTTCTTAGCACCTACATTACCCACAACGCAACTCAATTGCAAACCGATTCGAGTGTGTTTTGCTTGAGGTCTGGTAAACTTACTTCTTTCTAACTCCACCCCCCGTAGACTTTTTTCATTTTTAAACATTAAGTCTACAGCCTCAACTGACACTGACATCACTTGAGGCAATTTTTCAGCTTTCGCGCAGGTCCCTCAAGAGCCACAAAAAGGTTTATACAACTCTTTTTCACAAATGCACTAGTACTCCCCAAACCCTGTAAACAGACTCTGATGTGTAAAAATCGAGTTACTCATTTAAATTCACAGTGAAAAATGCAGCATGCACTATTAAGATTCACTGGCCAATAACGTCGAACAACTACTACTGTATTGAAGAGATTATAGTATCTTTGCATGATCTTAAAAAGCATCCAAAACCACAACGACCTTCAGAGTTTAGCTTCAGTAAGGCCTCATTAAGTTAATTTAAGAAACCCTTACAGCGATATAACAGCTTCAAATAACAACAAAGTAAAGACAACTGCCACGGGCCATCACTGACGCAAGTGAACCATGCATAGAATAATTGGCCCCGGCAGCAGCTAAACTCTGTGTCACTACACAAGTGAGAGGAAAGGAGTCACTGAAAATTGACACATTTTTAAGGTAACCTACCATATTTAATGAGACGGTCAGACTAAATGTCACTTTAAATTTTCTTTTGAGTTTAGTTTTGATGCATGTGTGTGCCAACTTATTTTCCCACTGCCTGCATAAAAACAGTATCTGAACGGATTGTATAACTGGTTCCTTATGGATGAGATTTACGGACTGTTGTATTAAGGTACAAATGTATGATGAGTCAAACAACTGATAAACTGTGTTTCTAAATCCAATTTAGCCTAACACAGCAAAGGAAGAAATCAGTTCACTTTAAAAGCTACTTAATTAATGCGTGTTTCTACTTTGGGTGTTGGCGGGTGTTTTCTGTCAATCCACCCTGCTGATACATCACCACCCGCCCAGCAGATGTTAAAACAAGTGCACCCATCAAGCCTCTTAGCCTACCTGTTCTGTGCTGTGAAGGTCTCTCTCTGGAGGTGTGGCCCGCTGTACACCACCCTGCTTAGCCCATGATTGGCTAGAGCCCCTTCTGTAAGGGCAATGGAGCCGATGGCTGAAGGCTGAAGGAGGGAAATTAAGTTTTCAAAAGGAACATGGAACTGGGCAAAACCAATTTTAAAGATCTGTGTGCATGTGTGTGTGTGTGCGTTTCTCACCTCATGGTACACTGAGGGTTTGGAGAGGGAAGGGACGGTAAATGATAATATTTTACTTTGTCCATCTTTATCAACTATTTCCTGTGAAGGAGAAAGACAATGAGAAAATGTTTCTGTGGGCGAGAAAACAACAGAAAACAGAAGCTTTTTTCGGTCTGCGCCCTCTACCTCTAAAGAGCGAGTGCTTATCTCTTCAAGCGCACTCATCTGTAATGTGTGGGTGTTTGTGTGTGGACCTCAGGGTCTGCGTTTCCCCACTTAGTCTGTGTGTGTGTGTGTTTTGCTTATTTGTGTGTATTCTGTGCGAACACACACGCACAAACCCCAGGGTTTTGGTGTCCCCTCTGTGCATGTTAATGTCAAATAGATTAATGTGAGCCAGTCAGTGTGCTGAGTGACAGCTGACCTATTCTGCTATTCAGAGAGGAAGTTAGGAGGTTAGGGGACAATGTACTTTGCTGGTACACAGACCTTCGAGAGCCAAAATGGATGAAAATAGTACTCCACACACTAACGACTAGTGGTGGCATCTGTGTGGGAAGCTTGAGGGCATTTGCGAGGTGCAACTCCTCCATGCTGTGTATCTGCAAAGTCACTGTGTTTCAGTTCCCCCATTTCTAACCCATATGTCACTGTAGCTGTCTAACAAGGAAGAAAGGGCATGAAGTAATCTTTCAAAACACATGACGCAGATCCTAGAAATAGTTGAGCGGTTAAGTCCCCTGCTTCTGGAACTGCATGATTACGCCCACTTGCTAAGGATCAAGGACTTTTTTCTTGTGTTTTTCCAAACCATGCACTTATCACACTGGAAGCAATTTATTGTTATTCACAAGAGAAGCACTCCTCTATTGATAATAAATAAAAACAGATCAGCTGCGACAAAAGAATATTAAGCTACTGACACACACATACAGCAAGAACCAGCTTCCTCCTCTCCCCTACCAGGTTGTAAATGCCCAGCAGCAGGGCCTCAATGCAGCCGGAGGCGTGGGGGTCTCTGGCTGCACTGGCGGACAAGAGGCTCCACAGGAGCTCTGGCAGGAACTGTAGCGTGAAACGCTGCAGCTGCGGCTCACCACTCCGGTAAAATTCAAACAACTGGTGACACACTGGCTCCAGCAACTGGGGAGGACAAAAAAGAAAAACATGGCCACATCATAACTGCTACTGCAACTGTAATACATTTTGCATTTGGCATTCAGGGTTCATCAATAATGTCAGGATGAAGCACAGCAGTGTTTGGGAAATACAGTGCGCTGGACAGATAGATAGATCCATCAACCAAAAAAAATAGGACAAAAAGAACATAAGAAAATCAGGGTTGTGTAAAAATAATATAAGCTCTGATTATTATTACTACATCTCAATGTGATCTAGTATGGGTTATGTTGTGGTCATATTTTGTATTCTATTGTTTTTACTGTGGCTTTTACGGTGTTTCATGTCTGGAGCAGTGGACAAAACAAAACTCCCTGTGTGGGATAATGATGTTGATCTGAATCTGATTGTGGTCAGGTTATTTATAACAGATAAGGTTGACATGAATACAAATAATAAAGTGTGTGTCCATACATCGCTGTAGTTCTCCCGGATGACCTTGTAGAGTGCGGGGACCAGGGAACATTTTTCTTTTAGCGAGGCGGCATAGTTGGACACAGCACTGTCAGGGAGGGTCTGAAAAAAAAACAAAAAACACACACATACACTTGAAGTCTGATACACTAACTGACCAATACTTACTTACCAACATTCTAAAAATAAACACACAGCATGACAAGTTGTTAAGTGAGAACTGACCAGTGAAACATTTGTTAATGCAGTCTGAATGTATGATCTGTTTAAAACTTGGCACTCCAAGACACACATATCATTTTGGTTACAGGTGAATGAGACAGCATTTATATTAGCCAAAATGAACTGGCAAATATAAGCAACATAGTAATACATTCTGTCTTGTGCAGGCAGACTGCTGCTAAATGATATTTTGACTAAAGCTGGCAGAAACAGGCACTGATCATGTCTAAAGAAGCTGCCAGTCACATCAGTCTGTTTGGTCTTTTTGCATTTAGAGGTTAACTTCACTGAGAGGGGACGACAGGTTAGTCCTCATACGGTCACACAGGAAAATCTCATCTGTTCCTTTATTATTATTATTACTATTACTACTACTACACCAGGCCTCACCTTTGGTAGCAGTCACGTTTCAGTGAGAGTTCATGTTTGAGAAGGAGCTTACCATTATCTGGTAACAAACTAAACAAAGCACTTCAAAGAGTGTGTTTGTTTGTGTGTGTGGAAGACACAAGCAGCAGAGACCATGCTGCATACTGATCACGGGGATGTGCTTTTTAGTATTGCTTTTTGCAACACACACACTAAAGAAGTACCTTAAATTCTGACAGCCATTCCTCCACCACTCCTTGGTCCATAGCCAACATGTTCCCTCATCTGCAGTGGAGTCACCTCTACCTAAGAGAGAAAGAAATACTGTATAAACACACGCTCTGCATAATTGACACACAGTAAATATAAAGTGCATTTCCATGTTCTCACACACAAAATCACAGCAACAAGGCCACCGTTTATTACCTTTCTGTTATTTGTTATCCTGATAAACATATTCCCTCGCAAACCGCAAACAATGCCATGGCACGATGGCAGTGGTGAATAGTGAATGTACACGCTCCAGGCATCAATTCAACACTCTAAACAAGCATACGTCCCTCCTTCCCTCTCGCTCTCCTGTTTCCCTCTCATTCCTCTCCAGACACACACCTCTGCAGCAAGTACCTAACCTGTTCTCAACTCAGGCTCGCAAAATGAAAATTCACCCACACAGAGAAGCCTGGCTGGCTTCACTGTTGAAGCACTGAAAAAAATAAAAAAATAAATATATGTGGCAGAGCAGAATTTAGATGCTTGTTCAACAGGCTGTACAGTTTGGATTGCTAAAACAGAAACAGTCTCTTACATGCATTAGCTAACATTAACTCTTGGTGAAAGGATCACTCTGCTCAGCCTTCATCCTTCATGTTATGTCTGATATCCCTTGCTATCCATCACAGCACTTTACACCGTCTGCATCTTCACTTCTCTCTTTCCTCTTAGCATGTAGCTTCTTTCCTATTAAACATCCACAGTCAGCTCTTCTCTTGCTTATTCTCTGGACAGTGTTTCTTTTGCTCTCAGTGTCATTTTAATTATCTCTCTCTGTGTTTTAATAAAGCATCTGCTAGTTCCTATTTTATACTGCTGCCTTGCAGTCGGGAGGGAGAAAGCGGAAGACAAATATAGAGAGAGAGCACAACAGAGAGACAGAACAATTTCAAAATATCTACTACTACAATGTGGGGGGCTGGTGATGACACAGAACAGTATGTTTGGATGGCTTTTTTATTCAGACATAAAAAGGTAACACAATAACTGTGTCTCAGTCTGACTGTTTTGAAAAAGAAATGGCTCTATAGCTTTAAGTCTTAAGTCTTCTATTACACTACACTATCTATAGCATAAAGCATATACTCTGTGTGTGTGTGTGTAAGTGAAATTTATGTTATGTTTATGTTTACTTTATATCTGTAATGACAGAGCACAACGCCGACACTAGTAGGCACTAAGGGGTTTGCGATATTGACATAAAAATGATCTCTATATTTTCAGGGGGTTGGTTGGTAATGATATATTTTGCATCCTTCAATGCGTTTGTAAAAGCCTAATATTCTACTAGCTCGCTCTAACTAATAGGATATTAATTGTCGCTCATGACATTAATGGAAATAGGTCTTACTCATTTACTTAAAACCGAAGCATTCAAGTAAAAACAATGAAATCAAGTACTACTGATATCAAACAGGGCATGTAAGAGTAAACCCTTCAATGTACTGCATGCATGACGCAATGAATGTGCAGACAAGGTGTTTTTAATTGTTTTTTGCAGAGTGAGTGATGTTGTTAATTAAGATATTATGGCTTCATACATATCGCATACCCCTACTAGGCACGTTGTGGGAACGTGTGCAACCCCATGGTGATAATTGGCCTACACTGTGCCTTTTTATACTGCCTGGTAAGTATGGTGACATTGCACGTACCTGGATATCTACTGTTTTGTGAATGTAAAAGGCTGACGAATGAAATGACTGGCTATGCTTATTACAGTACTGCGACAGCCACAGATACTGTTGGACGGACGGGGATGGACTTTTTCATTTTTGGGTAAGAGCATTGAATTAATTGATTGCTGTGGCGATGTAAAGAGAATTTCAACAAATATAACAAAACATCGCTTTTGAAATGAATTGCCTACCCCAATCATGTGAAAGAAAATTTATATTTTATTTTATACTAAATCTATGAACTCATAATAAAAGACTATGTGATAATTAAAATCAGTAGTTGAGGTCCTAGTCTTTCCATGTGCTGGGGTCACCTTAACAAACTTCATTACGAGTGTCACCATAAGACAATTGCTGACTAGAGACATATGCTTTCAGCTGAGGAGGACATCATCTCTGTATCTCTGTTGGATTATCTGCTGTCCACTAGCAGTCTGTTTTCACTGTGGGGTATGTCGTGTCTGTGCTCTGTTGTCGTGTCTGCGCTCTGAAGCTGCAAGCACAAGGCTAAATTGGCCGTCTGAATGCAGAAACAAAGTCCATGTTTGGTATGTTTGGTAACATAGTCGGAGATGAAGAAAGAGGGAGGAAGAAGCACTTCTATGTGCACACATTTCATGTAGAAGCACGCTCAAAGTTGAGCAGAACGTGGCATAATCCCATTTCTAGCACTTGACTTAGTGGATGACAGACACACAATCTCCTCTTAAGAAAGTGTTAACATTTCTGGCTGTGAAAGAAAATATTTCAAACACATTGTGGAAGAAATAGCAGATTGCAGATTCAGAAGAGCCTGATTTTCAATCACCATAATTATTAAAACCTTCTGACATGCATATACATGTGACAACGTATCTGTTTATGTATGTGTGGCAATAAAAAAAAGAAGTTTATGGTTGACTTTCACTTCTTCATTTCCCCATCCCTGCTTTGCTTCCTCTGTCCCTCCCACACATCATTCCTTTCTCTCCTCATCTTCTGAGCTTCCTAATCATCTTTCACACATCGAAATGCTTTATTCTGTATTAGTATGATGTTTGGTCCCTCCATGGCAGCCAGGTGTCTATTTATGGACTGTACCAATGACAGGAACGACAAGGGGGGGAGGGGAGCCAGTGACTCATGAAATAGGGAAGGATTATAAAGCAGAATAGCCTCCATTTAGAGAAATTAGTCTTTTGTGGCGATCTGTTGTTCTGTTCTTTCACGCCAGTGAAGACAACAAGGAGGACAGCGATATCTAAAGCCAGCATTTGCGTTTTGAAAGAAAGACACACTGAATAACAACATAAAAGGCTGTGATTAGACTGTGGATGAGTCAGTCTTGTAGGAGCAGGAGGGTTCTCTTCATACAGAGACTCTTAACCCAGCCACTCTGTCCACGCTCGAGTCTGAGGCATGTCATCTGTAAAAACCTATACCCAAAAAAAGCTACTTTGAGACTAAAATCAGCAGCTGCCTGCCATGCCACCTACCTATGTGATATAGGTGCCTCCTACCTCAGCAGAAACCTAAGCAGCAAGTGCAGCGTCACTAAAGCAGTAGCAGAGGATGGACGCCCAGATACAAAGTTACTGTAACGGGACGTAGTTGTAAATCAAAGAACAAAATAAGCACTAAAGAGCACAGGACATGAGATTTTGACTAAATAAACCTGAAGGAGTCAACCTTACAAGTGAAAAGTCAAATGTGCTGAATATTCAAAATGTTTATTTAAAACACGCACCAATATATGATTGATTGATGAATTAGTTTGTTTATAAAATGTCAGAAAATAGTGAAACTTTTCCTGGAGCAAAAGTTGACCTCTTCAGATACCTTGTTTTGTCCAACCAACAGTCCAAAACCCAAAAGATATCAATTTTTCAATAATATTACACAAAAAAGCAGCAAAATTTCACTCTGTGGAAGCTAAAACCAGTGAATGTTTTTGCTTAATAAATGAAACGATAAATCGATTACCTAAATAGTTGCTGATAAACTTCCTGTCTAGCCAGCTAATTGTTCCCGTTTAAGTTGAGACTAAACAGAATCCATAATTGGGACTACTCACCCATGAAAATGGTGATGATTCAATCTGAAACTGCGTTCAAACCACAAGAGAGCGGTACAAACTTCACACACACCCTTCTCTAAGATTTCTATGCTCTACATACTGCAGACAGGCAACTACTGGAGGAAAATAGAAAACTAATTGCCCTGGGAGTGCACTACAGAGCATAATTATGCTATTAGGCAGATGTTTGTCTTCTGTCTTAGTCTGGCTGTTAACTGTTAGCCATCACTATCTCATTATGGACTCACAGATCATGACAGAAATCAATATAAGACAGAGGGAGCACGCACACACACTTCAAATGATGCAGCAGCTGGTGAGCTTCTTCGGTGCTGTTTAACCACACCAACCAACACACACACACACACACACACACGAATAAACCAGTGTGTGGCTGTGCAAGCTTGACAAGAACAAGTAACAAATCAATGAAGTGATGAAGAAGTAGATGCTTGATAAATGCAGGAGAGGGACAAATAGGCAGTGCAGGAGGATGAACCGGACACACCACAGATCAATGGCTTCATGAATAGAGGGAGAGATAAATGGATGGATAGACAGATCAGGGATAAAACAGAATTTGTCACAACCTGAGGGATTGGGCGGAAAAATCAATCAAAAAATAAATGAAATTGCATAGGCATAATGCAATTTTCAAATTGCATGAGGTGCAATATTTGTTCAAAGTGATGTGTGCATCAAAATACCATTTTAAATGAAATAACATTGTGCTGCAGAGATGTCCTGGCCTACACATCATATTCTAGACACTTCAGAAAACATCTTTGTTTGGTACAGATCCCGGCAAAAACATCATTCATTTGAATATGTTTTTCAGTGAAAATGAGAATAATGATGTAAAAATTATCATTCCACCTAGTATCACAAATCATATCAAAACAATTGCAATTAGATCTTTTTTTTCCAAAATCATTCAGCCCTGCTGAGGGACGTATGATTTAAGAGGAGTGAGACAGTATGGTCAGAGGACCTTCCAAGCTCTGGCAAACACATGAGAAAAGGAAAGACACTGAAAAACACACACACACACACACACACACACACACACACACACACACACACACACACACACACACACACACACACACACACACACACACACACACACACACACACACACACACACACACACACACACACACACACACACACACACACACACACACACACACACACACACACACACACACACACACACACACACACACACACACACACGATCAAAACAGGCTGGAGATACAGATCTAACCAGTGTGTTTAGTAGCCTAGCTGTGGCTCACTGAGCTTTTCACCAATGCACAGCTCTGATGGAGCAAAGTCCGTGCCAAGAAGTGACGGAGAATGTGTCATTGTGTGACAGAGTGTGTGTGTGTTCAATGTCTGGTTTGACAAAACCTGTTCCTGTGAGCTAGCTAAAGTTGACGGTTTGTTCCTTCTGAATTTACACCCACGCTTCTGTCTTAAAAATAAGCTTGTGTGTGTGTGAGAGAGAAAGTTTGACTCCTCCTTTTAAAGACTTCTTCCAACACAAGCAGGTCTCCTTTGAGTTTACATTCCTAATCCTTGTTGTAGGCTAAGTGTCCTCGCATGTCCTCAGAGGGTAACTACAAAACACCAGAGGCAAGACACACCATACACATACAACTTCACATGGATGAATTTAAAAAAAAAAAAAAAACACCACAGGCAAAAATCAGCACTATCAAAACACAGAATGTCTTCCAGCGCTCAGTAGTGAAGTGAGAACGTACCCGTCTAGGAAAGCTGGCAAAAAGCTGGTGGAGAGAGAACTGACGCAAGTCCAAGTAAGAGCGAATTAGGGAGACACCCACGTCCACTCATACACATCCCTCCCTGCTGATTACCTCATTTCCCATTACACATACACTTTGGAACCTTCTTTCTTTCCAGGAAGCGAGTGGGTCAGTAAGACTAAAGGCTTCAATGGAAGGAAGAAAGGAAGCAGAGAGAGAGAGAGAGAGACGCAGTGGGTGGTTTTGCGAGTGACAGAGCTGCCCCAGCTGCTTTTTCCTGTGGTACAGGGTGCAAGCTGCCGCAAACAACTGGTTAGGCTGATAATCACAATGACACCAACGATACTAAGCGCTCAACAAATTAAAGCTACAGGGAGATGAAGTGTTGTAAAGTAGATCAAACAAGCAGAAATTACCCTATTAGCTAAAGTTTCCTCTGCTGACTCAACTCTTGTACAGACACACCCAAACCACTGATAAAATGTTTAACCACACTAACCAATGTCAGAACCAGAGACTGTAGCAACATGCTGCCCTCCACCCAAAATCACCAAACTAGGTCAGTTGTCAACGGTCAACAAGCTGGACAACCTTGTTTCAACTTAAATAAAAGCAAAAGCCGTAAAGGAACTATTTTGAGGAGCAGTGGGATTTCCAAGTAGAAGAAGAAGACATGCTTTATTAATCCCTCTGGGGAAAGTAACAGTGAAAGCAGGGTTATGTAACAGTGGTCATAAAGGACAGAGCGTCATGCATGCCCAGGGCTCACAGCTTGACCTGACCTCCTGTTTACCGGCCGTGCTAAGAGATGTGTACACACTGTTTGTCCATTCCTATGACTTCAGCACTTTGTTTTCACACCTCTCTTTAGTTTATAGCACATCTTTTTCATGCCGCCCGTTACGATCTTCTTTATTTGGACTCTCTGGGCCTGCGATGAACCCTGTTGCATCATCACCTCCCACCTTGCTCTGCCCCCAAGGTCTTCTTCAATAGCAGGTTGCGTGTCACTCGGAGGAAGAGGGGTTCTGATTTTCTGCTTCTGTTTTCTCTCGCGTTGGCACATACACAAACATAGCAGAGGGCTGCCTGCAACCGAGTAGACATGACAACAGAGTCTGTGGTGTTTTGCTGCTGAGGAAGACAGATAGAGAGATCTGACAGGGAGGAATCCTCTTATAGCAGCCTACGCTCTATTCTCCGTTGCCTCTAAGCCAGTGATGCATCTTCGTCCCTACTCTCACAACCTCCAATTCCCCGTCTTCCTGCAGCAACACTGCTTGACGAGACCACTGATTAACATCGCAGATTGTTTTAATTTTAACACTCTCTTTTATCTCGCCTTCTTCTCTTAGCTTTTCTTGTCACGGTTAAGACAACTCTCATCTATTAATCTTCAACCATTTTCGAGACTGTTCATGGAGCTGATCTCCTGAGATCTATGCCTACAAAATAGGTTAATTAATCATTTTCAAATCGAAATTGTGATTTCAGTAGCATTTCAGTATAAGAGCGTTTTGCCTGTCTGATATTCCCTGTCTGATTTTGCCAACTTGTTCAGATTTTGGTTATTTGTTTAGTTGTTTTTTGATTTTTGTGCTTCTACTTTGATCAAGTAGCCATCATAATTAAATTGTTTCTTTTTTTGCCTGTTTTAACTGTGTTCATTGTTGATGTACGATCGGGAATATACAAAGGGTGTTTAATTTTGACTTCCTACCTGGTTCATCTGCTCTGTGCGCTTGACGGGACTTCCGTCAAAAATCGACTGCCAGTGAATACCGACTTCAATTAAAACATTTTTTTTAATCGCAAATCGAATCGTAATTGCAATATTTGGCAGAAAAATCGCAATTACATTTTTCCCCCAAATCGTTCAGCCCTAATACAAAAATATATTTTTGCTGAGAAAATCAATATCTTTATTTCCCCTATAGTGTGCTCGTGTGTGCGGAATTAAATGAAAGGGGAATCGACTGCAACTGTTGCTGCTCTCATTGCTCAAATTGTCCGGATATTTCATGAAACTGCAGGCAATACTGTGATGCTGGATTACAGCAGAGCCCACACGATCTTCTTGCTCCATGGCTTGCCGGGCTTCACTGTCAACAAGCTTTAGGAGGCCTGAGACACTAGCAGCCAGGGATGCCACACATTAGCAAGCATATCAAACATGCGCACACACACACACACACACACACACACACGCTAATTACACAACTTTAACAGTGCCCACACAACAAACCCGTTTATTGGTAAGGACACACCTCTCCCTAATAACAAAGGCAAACACACACACACACACACACACACGCAGAGCATCGAGAGCAAAGGACAACTTATAAACTAAGCCACAAACAGTATTTTATTCAAACAATAGCTGGCGCACCACCAGAGGTATTAGACTCCTGTGAAGAATGAAAAAACTTTTGGTGAAGGAGTTCATATTTCATACATCAGGACTGGCATGGTGCTCTTAGACAGAAGACCCCTGAACTGGCTGAGTGGTACGGCGGAAAACTGCATCACATGACGGCTATTAGAAAAATCCTAACAACGCATTATCTATCTAACATAGCATTCTGCAGGATCTTCCCTGCCCTGCACACACACAGAGACACACACACACACACACACACACACACTGGAATCACCTTAATCTTAACAAGTATCTTAACAAGGTCAAACAAGACCGCACACACACCCATAGTTGTTACTAAACAGGTACAAAGTCTATCTCTGCGACAAATGTGACAATCCACGAACTTAGCAAAACAGTTGCAATGAAAAGCTCGTTAGCTTAACACATTGGGATTCAGCCTTTCCTTCTTGCCTGCTGTTTTATTTCATGTGATCTAACGTTAGCTACGCTGATTTAATTAGTAAGGATGCCTGTCCCCTATAGCAATGCTAACCAGCCACAATGACAACCGGTAAGTTAACGTAGTAAACACAGTTTGCGTTTAAAAAAACGTGCAATTCTGTCTCAGCTGTAAACAGTAGCTTTCCCCGCCATATAATTCAGTGTAGCTGTTAACCAGTATCTTCCAGATACTGTAAAGTAATCCCCTCCCGTCACACTCTCTCTATCTCGGCTTGCTGAATGACTTCGAGCTGTCACCACGGTTGCTTACAGATTAGCTTGCTAGTTAGCTAGCTTGGCTAAGGCGCGACATCAAGTAAATTAGAGGAAGTTATTATTTACTTACTGGCATGCTATCTGTCAATTTCCTGGTATCGCTGTCCTCTATCGTTTCGACAAGACGAGTGATCGGCTACCTACCACTCCGTAAATCTCCTCATAATTCATCTACATCAGCCCCTTCCATCTTCATTACTTTCTCCACTCAGACTACCTTAGACAAGGGGACTCGGTCTCCGCGGAGTGACAGGCGTCTGAGCCAATGCGTGAGCAGTATATAATCAAACTGCCGCACCCCCAAACGCAGCTTCCAATCAAATGAGACGCTGGGCTGTATGTTAATAATTTCTATGGTGAAGTTAGGTTGTCGCTGTCAGTCACTGCTCTTTGACAGAGAGATGCTTGATCAATCACATTAATAAGTAAGTCATAGACAGTTGGTGTATGATTGCATTGTAAGAATACTTTATTATACTGCAGCATTTCCATTTACAGTTGAATTTCCTTTTTTTTTTTTATTAAAAACTATTCACATTTTAATTATGAACATGATCAGTTTTTAACCATTTGTTAACAGGGGATCTAATTAGTCATGAAGGACATCATTAGTAAAGGTTGCCTATATAAGCAGTTCTTTGTTTTATTAAATTTGAGCAATCTACTTGTCTAATTTCCCACACTTTTTCATTTAGAGATGAACAACTTGGTCTCAGGTTGTACCCGCCACATCCTGCACACTTCATGCCAAATTAATCTTTAAAGCTTAAGGTGAAAGCAGTACTCTAAAACTATCTCCCTCAGATAAATAATGCATGACCACTTGACAGTGACCTCTGGAGCAATGGCTTTTCCAAAATTAATTATCAAGATGGCATTTGACCATGTGTTTATTTGCTTTCATGTTAATAGCAGATGGGAAGCTGGGGTTTTAATCAGTTAATAAATTCCGGGGCTTCTGTGGATATTAAGCAGAAAATCCCCCTCTGAATGTTACAATAACAAAACACTACGTGCACAGTCATAACAAACCTTCGGTCCAATTCCCATTGCTGCTATAGGAAACTGTGCCCAGTCCTCTACTGTATTATAGAAGAAATGTATTATGCATGGCAGTTCACAAACAGAATACTGCATTTGGCACTCCTAAAACCAAAGGACAGTCTTTCCTTGTGTAAAATTTTGCAGAATATTAATCAGGTACATTCTTAAAAAAGATATATATAGAACGACATTTATTATTTTGATACTTAATTCTGGGATTTAGGGATTCTTTATGTAGCTTAGTGCAATTTCTGAGTAACAGACTGAATCTGAGGACTATAAATTGAAGAGCTGTTGTAAAGTGAGCCTGCAATGCCCCCTAATGTTAGCTGGCACAATTACACCCATCCAGGTAAATAAGTTACAAAAGTCTTTACCAGACAGTACACGAACAGATGAGCCATAACATTATGACCACTGACAGCCAGAGGGCTGTTTCACAAAGCCAAGATAGCTCATTAAGCCGGGATTTTCCAGTTGTCCTGGCTGAATTAAGCCTTGACTTGGTTTCATGAAAGCAGTGGCACATAAATTACCATGGTGATGTATTCTGTGCAACCAGGCTTAATCCTGGTGCCTTATCTGTTCAGACAGTGGTCACTCCAATCAGAAAGCAATGTGTTTTTTCAGTTATTCTGTTTTCTTATCTATGTGTTTTGAGTAATTTTTATGAGCCTGCATTACAATACCAAAGGTAGCCTACATACCGGCAATATGTAGGCTACATATTTTATTTATTTCACTTAAGTAAAGCCAGTATGTATCGCTTCATTACAATATACTGTATGGCATTGAAAGGATTTTCTCACATATTCATTACCTTCCCTGGCCACGGAAGAATATGCTACATTACAGAAGAATTCTACCAAATTGCAGGTAACATGAATTACATATTACAAAAACAATTAAGCTACATTTTGCATTCTCAGGTGAATTCTCTTGCACTCCTTGCGTGGCTTTGCAGATGGACTAGGACAATGCTGCAATATTTCCTGATAACATCAATGACTGGTCAGAGACGACATGTCATTATTTTTTAGGTAGATCAATTGCTTTTCGATGTACAGTATTTTTTAACAATAAAGGAGCATTTGTTCCTATCCATGTGTATATATTTTATTTGGCATCGGTGGCACAAAGTTTGTGGTTATTAGGTTTTATAGTTGTATAATCATTCGAAGTTATAGTACCAGTTCACTGGACCAAGTATATAGTGTACTGTTCATTCATGAAACAACAGGGAGAGGACACCACAATGTTTTGACCTTTTTATTTTTCCAGGGAGCACTCATCTAGAAAGAGAAAAAAAAAGAAAAATGTTTAATACATTGTGTGACAGTCATGCTTCCAGTGTGCATTGAAATTATCACTTCTCTTTCAAGTTTCTAGATTTCCAAGTCAGTTTCCTCAGAATCTCTTTTTATCTGCATATCTAGGTACAAGTCTGATTGGAGTTTTGGATTAATTTTTTAAAAGTGTGTATTGTACAGACATATGACAGTTTGTAAAACACATATCAATTATCACAGCAGGAACTTATGAGAAGCCACCTAGGCCAAAATTGAATACTTCGCTTGCACATACATACAGTACAAACTGTCATGCACATACATACACACACACTGTCTGAACATACATACACATACACTAGCACATAAATACTGTCATTCGTAAGTATGCACTTTTATCCCCCGCCAAAAATGTTTAGTAACTTGTCATGACTGTGATTTGAACCTGAAACGTAATGCATGAAAAACAATCTCACAGCCACTGAACCACCAAATGAGAAGAGTTAATCTGCCTTTACCCATTTTGCTGTCAGCACATTACATTGGCATTTACTGATTTAGTTGATGCTTTTATTTGATCAGCTCCCCATCTGTGAGTGGCAGATTCTCCTCACTCACTACAGTGGGCTGTCACAGGAGGTATAGTTGGTCTTTCTGGAACTGAAAATACAGTATTTCCCTCTTCTCAGGGTTAACAAAGTCAGTTGCCAGTAAACCCGCTTTCTGGACTACATCTGCCTAGAGCATCTTCACCTCCACAGAAGCAGCTCCTGTGGAGCTGAGAGGCTGACCTATTAATGTTGAAAGGTCTCCTTACAAGGGTACAGTTTAGGTTACATTCATCTGAAAATATAAAGACACTGAACATCATTAATAATTTGGCAATCACACAGAAATAAGAGTTAGATAGCTAACATCGTTTCAACAACTTATCAAACGGGCAAAAACTTTCCTCTTCCATGTGCATTTAGTCATTTGGCAGTCACTTTTATCTCCCCAAAAATTAATTCATGTCCCCATAATCCCCAGACCTTCTACATTAAGAGCAATGACACAGGAACTGATCGCGGGTCTCTCATGGCAAAGGCAAGAACATTAACCACTGTACTACAGATCTCACCCTCACACTCCTCAAACATATATAATTACTCTTACACACACACATACATACTCACCTCGCGCATATATACATACATACTCAGTTTGCACACAGATACATGCTCACCTTACGCATACATACATACTTACGAATATCAGAATGTATTTATGTGTAAGCATGTACAGTATCTCACAAAAGTGAGACCCCTCACATTTTGTAAATATTTGAGAATATCTTTTCATGTGACAACACTGAAGAAATGACACTTTGCTGCAATGTAAAGTGGTGAGTGTGCAGCTTGTATAACAGTGTAAATTTGACACCCCTAAGTGAAAATGCCCAAATTGGCCCCAGTTAGCCATTTTCCCTCCCAGGTGTCATGTGAGTTGTTAGTGTTACAAGGTCTCAGGTGTGAATGGGGAGCAGGTGTGTTAAATTTGGTTTTATCGCTCTCACACTCCCTCATACTGGTCACTGGAAGGTTCAACATGGCACCTCTTGGCAAATAACTCTGAGGCTCTAAAAAAAGAAAGACCCTGAAACTGAGCTGCAGCACCATGGCCAAGACCATACAGCGGTTCAACAGTACAAGTTCCACTCAGAACAGGCCTCGCCATGGTCGACCAAAGAAGTTAAGTGCACGTGCTCAGCGTCATATCCAGAGGTTGTCTTTGGGAAGTGCTGCCAGCATTACTGCAGAGATTGAAGGGCTGACCGTGTTATGGTCCTGTTACAAATATATGATACAGTATTTTCAATGAACACCACATCCCTGACTTTTTATCTATCCATATGAACAAGAATATTTCTACAAAATTGACATAGGCCTTTCTCCTGCCTCTCTCTCTCCTTCTGACTAGGCCAATAATATACTGTATAGCCAATATTTTCATTTCACTCTTTTCCTGAGTGACATTAACGTTCACCGCTCAATTTAAAGTGTACATCTGTTAATTTGTGAAATTAATAAGAAACCTAACTCTTTCAATGGTAACGTTATAATGATAGTTTCAGTTAACAGCAGTGATATTTCCAGTTTATGCGTTCAGTCTGTCAGAATGCACTGTCCACACTAGGTCAAGCCTGAGTCTTTCTGTTATCCTGGATTTCTAAATTCTGCTTTTGTGAAACAGCCCTCATTTGAAGTGAATAACACTGATTATCTCATTACCATGGCACCTGTCAGTTGGTGTAATGTATTGGTTTAACATATTAGGAAGGGTCTGGGTATCACTGTTCATTTGTAATTCAAAAACAAAAACAAAAAAATGTTATTTGTTTAAAAACAAAATAGGCCTAACCATTTTTGGTGTCAGGCCCTTTTATCGTTTTTCGAACATTCAGCTCAATCTTTGCCACCCCACACCATTACTGACCCGCCGCCAAACCAGTCAGGCTGGAGGATGATGCAGGCAGCAGAACGTTCTCCACGGCGTCTCCAGACTCTGTCACGTCTGTCACATGTGCTCAGTGTGAACCTGCTTTCATCTGTGAAGAGCACAGGGCGCCAGTGGCGAATTTGCCAATCTTGGTGTTCTCTGGCAAACGTCCTGCACGGTGTTGGGCTGTAAGCACAACCCCCACCTGTGGACGTCGGGCCCTCATACCACGCTCATGGAGTCCGTTTCTGACCGTTAGAGCAGACACATGCACATTTGTGGCCTGCTGGAGGTCATTTTGCAGGGCTCTGGCAGTGCTCCTCCTGCTCCTCCTTGCACAAAGGCGGAGCTAGCGGTCCTGCTGCTGGGTTGTTGCCTTCCTATGGCCTCCTCCACGTCTCCTGATGTACTGGCCTGTCTCCTGGTAACGCCTCCATGCTCTGGACACTACGCTGACAGACCCAGCAAACCCTCTTGCCACAGCTCACATTGATGTGCCATCCTGGATGAGCGGCACTATCTGAGCCACTTGTGTGGGTTGTAGACTCCGTCTCATGCTACCACTAGAGTGAAAGCACCGCCAGCATTCAAAAGTGACCAAAACATCAGCCAGGAAGCATAGGAACTGAGAAGTAGTCTGTGGTCACCACCTGCAGAACCACTCCTTTATTGGGGGTGTCTTGCTAATTGCCTATAATTTCCACCTGTTGTCTATTCCATTTGCACAACAGCATGTGAAATTGATTGTCAATCAGTGTTGCTTCCTAAGTGGACAGTTTGATCACAGGAGTGTGATTGACTTGGAGTTACATTGTGATGTTTAAGTGAAGTCTTTTATTTTTTTCAGCAGTGTATTAGCACAGTGGCATCCTGCCTCTACATCTGTCCACTGCAGAGGCAGTATCCACAAACTGGAGAAGTAATTGGTATAAATGAAGTGTTTTAGTATAATGTTATACAATGTTAATGTTAATACATATTTAGGTTGCACTTTATTTGGATAGTCTGCCTACAGATAATTTATAGACTATTTGTAAAATTTCAAATTCAATTTTCTTATTATTCAAGATAAAATTATTTGTCTATTTTCACAAATAAAACCGTGTTATGATCATAATACAACACTGTGGCTAAGGTTTAAGGCTAAGTTCTTTAATCTCTTAGAAACAAACACCTATTTCTGTGAAAAATGCCTAAAATAACATATCCAAAATGAATCAAGAATAACCCCTCAACCATTAGGCATACCCTGGGGCCTAAGCCTACCTGTCTTTCAATCCAAGTGATGTCCCTGGTTTGATTTGAGACAACACAACACTAACACACTAAGCAAGTTAAGTACATAGTGGACGTAGTTTGCATGTTGGTTTACTAAAGGAAGTACCTGAATCGAGATACAGCACGTGTTTAGCGGCTTCTCTTTACTCTGCTTCTGATTGGCTAGTAGTCCATAACTAGGTACCGGGCATGTACACCTCCCAACAAAGATCTCGTAGAAGTGAGATTCATCACTCCATGGCTAAAACGGAGCGTTCAACACACAGGGTGAAAAGACATGCTGCAGCAATGTGCAGTATGACAAAAAACAAACAAGTGGCAAACTTCCGGTCTCCGGGCTGAAGCCAACACGGATGTAGCTGAAACTACAATTAATCGAATGTCCATTTGAGGCTGGCTGCAGAAGGGAGTCAATCTCCATTGCCTCCTGTGTTAAAATGCCCAACTTTATAGCAGAATAAAACATGTTTATAGCCTGGTTTAAAAAATGGTTTTAGTGTATATAGCTTAATTCCCCCTTCATGTCTGCGTTTGGGTCCAATCCCCATTACCTCTGCAAGCCCATACAATTTTTTTATTTTGGATTACTTGGACTCAGCCACTCTCTGTAAGTGTGCTCACTTTTGGTTTATTAAATCATTGAACTGTACCTGTCCAGCCTTTGTGTCCTGCATTTGGGTCCTAAACCTCGTTCATGCATCACCCACCCTAATGAAATCATTTGTTTTATTGCACTTTGTCCATTAGTATATTATTTTGGTTGCATGTCACAATTGAGAAAACACCATAATTAATGATTAAGTGCCCCAGGATGTAATTGTTTATTGTCAACAGTTCAGCTCTGTTTTCAAGCACTGTAACCTGTAGGGAACCTGCATTTTCAGTTTAATACTTACATATTGCAAACCAAAAGGAGAGAACATAATCAAACAGTTGTATTTGTAAACGTAAATAGTTTTATTTATTGGACATTATCAGCCCCAATGCCACAGCTCTTTATTCTGGATTTGCTGTACCTAGCTGACCGTGTTCTCACGAACAACGGCTCACTTTACCGTACACTGTTTCCATGTATGTCTCTAACTGAAACACTTTCTGTGAGAGCGTCCACACAATAAAGAAGGAAGACACGGGTGGTAGTGTTTTCAAAAAGAGTTGCTAAACGCCTTAGTTCACTGATCACTTCACTGAAGGAAGCCATCTCAGTTGTGAGAGGCCCCCCTCATTTGCATAATGAGGCAGAAATGCGTACTACAATGTAAAAAGGGGAGACAAAATTAAATACCTTTTGGGGAAATAAATAGGGTATATGTGTATATTCTAAATTTCAGCATACATATGAAGAAAGAAATGTGTAAAGAGTTTAATGTATGTTTACCTCCACTCAATAAAGTTACTGCTTTAACCCAAACATAAAATACGAGGTAAATCACTCAAAATAACACAGCAGACCTTCTTGTGTTTTTGAAAGAGCACCAGGGTGTTCTCTTTCATTCTGTGTGACTTTGCATAAGATTCACTGTGTGAGATGATTATATGGGGGCATCAGTCTGCTAGATACAGAAAATATACTGGTGCTTTTATAAAGGGAGCAGTACTGCCACTAGGTGATGTGTGTCTTACTTTTCCTTCTGCACTGGTGAAGGTAATCAGCCATCTGACACATTCTGTGTTGTTTCCTGTATAAATGGTGGAATACACACAAACATGCTTTACAAACCAAGGAAATGAAGCAGATCACTGAGCACAAATACAGCTTGCGGAGCATTTTGTGGTCAATCATTATATGGCACATCTGGATCATTCTAAGAAACTATTGTCTGCATGATAAGTACTATAATCAGATGATGATAATAACACTATGTTTGATAAGTTTTCTGTTGATTTTATGTTTAGTTTTTGAATTGTAGTTACTGGTAAATTAGATTTACCAATACATTTTTGCAAGGTAACTGTTAGGATTTGGTTTTGTGCTGTTGCTTTTCCTGTGTTTATTTGATATTGTCATGGTTTGGAGTTTTGTAGTCTAGTTTATTATTTTATTCATTCACTTTAAGTTTTCTTAGTAACTGTCTTTTTGCTCATCCTAGTTCTTAGTCCTGTGCTTAAGTTCATGTTTAGTATTTTCCTGATCTGTGTACTTCTGTGTTTTATCATTATGGTCTGTCTTAGTCCTTAGTCTTATATCTCCATGTTTTAGTGTAGTCTTGTCTCCTGTTTGGTCCCGTCTCTGTCCGTGTCCTGATTTTGCTGTCTTTCCATGTTTTGTGTTTTACTTTGGTAGATCTGTCCTTGTGTGTTCCTGTGAACTTTACTTCCTGTTTTATTTTGGTAATTTTCAGTACCTGGTGTCCTTGTCTAGCTTAGTTTGATTACCTGATGTATCTCAGCTGTGCTTCCCTCCCTGCTTTTTACCAGTATAGGCTATATATTGTCCTCAGTTGTCTTCAGTCTTTATCACATCCTTGTGTTGTCTGTGTTGAGTGTTCTGTCCTGTACCTGTGGATTAATCTGTGGTTTGTACCTTATTCCTTTGTTTTGGATTTTTCCCTATGGATTATGTTTTTTGTTTGGACAATTGCCACTGAGCTCCCAGTGTAAGCCTGTTTAGTTTTGTTAATAAATCTTTGTTGGACTGCAATTCCCTCGCCTCTGTCTGCATTTGGGTCCACCCCTGTTTCCTGCCGCTGCACTCTAATACCCATGACAGTAACAGTGTTTAGAGTGGTGACTTATTTGCATATAAGGTGTCACAAACAATAAAACTAGTTAGTTATTGGCCTTTTGATAGCATTTGATGAAGATGATCATGAGCAAGAATGAAACTCAGTCATTGCATATCAGTTTGCATACCAAGGCACAGAAATTGCACACTGCAAGCTTACAGCATTGTACAAGAATTATATCTTATATCAAAAAGAAATATGTAGATTGTACAGAGCTAATGTATATTTTTGTTAATTAAAAACCTATAAACATTCAGGTAAGCTAATCTTACAGATTCTTGATTTAAACGCCTCTCTATGAGCCATCACTGTGAACTGGCTGGCAACACACTTCAGCCTTAAGGAAGACTAATTCTGCCTTAGGACCACTGCACCTGGAACGGTCGTGGTCTGTGCACAGAGAAACACAGAAAAATGAGTCCCCATTAGTTGTAAAGATCAACTGAATTGCACATGCACACTGAGGAATGAGAGCCAACCAGTTTTGATGCATGTGATGCGACACAAGTAGACCACACAGTGCAAGTGCTCAGACAGCTGATTTCCATCAGGTGGCTCATTGGCTCACAGCAAATGTGAAGTCACTTTACTATGTGAGCAAACTTGAACACCAACATACTTTATACTTTACAGCAACTATAAAGTCAACAACACTGAACTGATGTACGAAAACTGCAACGAGATGAAAAGGGGAAAGACAGTGTCAGGGCGAGAGAGAGAGAGATCACCAGTTCATCATAGTTTATAATAATGGATAAAAACGTTTCATAGAGGACAGCTATATGACGTGGATCTGTCTGTTTGTCACTGTTAACAGACAGTGACACTGCAGTGTAGTTCATAAACTTCACAGCTGCAGCAGAACACTGTTTGAGTGTCTGTCAGTCTGGGCCAAACCAGAAGCCTATTTTCATTCGAGCGGCCTCTCCCAACTTGGACTTATTCTCATTTTTGCTGAAATCTGATTGGCGCAACAGCGCCAATCAAATGAGTTCACCTTCCATCTGTATGAGTTTAATCTCCAAATGTTTTGTCGGGGCTGAAGGTTTGTTTGACAAGTGCAACAGAGACAGGGGCGAAAGAATGTCTATCTCCCTCATTCTCCATTCTTCCTTTTACTTTACTTTACTTTAGCTTTGTTGACAGCTGACTTGAACAACATAAGGTCCAGTGCAGCAGACCTTCCCCCCAGTCGGGCATTCACGCCAAGGATGGTGCATTCAGTACCACAGCCTTACTTGGATTAGTAACTGTAATAATATTACAGTAATCCCTTACACTACTAGCTACTGGGGAAATTAGTAAATGTAAAATGAGTAAAGTAATATTAGTAGGCCTACAGTTCCTGCCGAACTCAGCTAACAGTAGACCTAGCTATGAAATTAGTTTTAATTTAATGTTAGAATATTATACTAATAGAAATATTTATACTCCACAGATTTTGTGCAACTATAATAAAGATTTTTATTAACATATTAAACTCAATCAGCAACAGAAAACTACTTCCTTAAAAGAGAAAACTTGAAACAAGATTTAACTGAAAACACAAGACTGAACACTTATTAGGGAAACCTTTTTAACACCCTCCCTCCTCTGATGGAGTAAACACTAGCCTACAGCTCCACACTGCTATCTGACCCTAACTGGTCCACTGACCCCATAGGTTTCATTTACACTGGGGATGCTGGGGACATGTCCCCACCACATTTTGAAATGGCTGATTTTGTCCCCATCACTTTTTGAAAGCATTTTTTTTTTGCTTTGAAAAAGGTTGCTGACACTTTGCTGTGCCACAAACCAGATTTTGGATGACTATGTGGCCAAGGAACAATCACTGAATAGATTTTCTTATTAGGGATTTTCTCAGATAAATTCATATTGAATGGTGAAATTCCTAAGAGGATTTTATATTCAACACACATTTAACAATAAAGAATTTTCAAGATAATACATTATGATATAGGCCAACACATTAATAAATGAAAGATACAAAAAAAAAGTTTATCTTTATATGAGTGCCATCAAATGCGCCTAGTGCTCCTGTATTGCCGGCTATTTGAATGAACTGTGTTTGCTTCTGTGGGATTACGGGGTGGTGTTTGGAAGTCATGAAACGCGTGACAATGTGTGGAGCTGTAGCATAAGTGCTATAATTGTTTCCATGACTAATCGGCTTATTGATGGTTGTGACGGCCACAATCATCAGCATTGCTGCGTTTGTCCTGTGGCAAATAAACGACGCGCCATCACCACCTTCATTTTAACTGAAAACACATTACTGAGTAAAGTCAGTGGTGAGATGACGTCCCTGACCAACTCGCTGACAAAGATTATGCCTGAGCTGTCCAACCCCGTTTTATAAACTGCGCCTCGTCCAATAATTCAGAAACATTCTTCCTCTCCTGAAAGACCTGTGCATGTCTCTGTCTCCACAGTGCCATCACAAGCCCTACTGGCAGCTCCTAACCGCTTGAGAGACCTCTCGAGCTGTCTTAAATAACTGGGAGAGTTAGCTTTGAGAAATTTGACAACTTGCTTTTATTTTTAATTTTAAAAGTAGGAGTAATAATAATTATCAGCACTTAAGACTAAAATGGCACTTTGAGAAGCTTGATAAATACCGGCCCTGATCCTAGAAAGGCCCCTGCCAAAAGGACTCTGTCACTTCATTACTCAGTGACCTCCACTGACTACCCATGGCCTCCGGAATTAAATTCAAGTCACTAAAATACAGAGGGTAGGGGTTAATAAACTGAGAAAAAAATCATAGATGAAAGTGGCAAAAATCATAGAAGTGGGAACAAAACTCAGAAATTCCTTGAAATTAAAGTCACAAAATATCTTCTGAATACGCCCAATTCACGGCAAAGTCTCGAAGATGCATGATAACAGGAGTGTGGGCTAAATTTATGAGTAAATTTCCTCAATGCTAAATCGGATTGTGAAGTCTAATAGGCTATAACCTTCCACGGCATGCTAAGTACACAGCAGAGGTGTGTGTGTTGCAGCCTTACAAAGTGAAGTTTCTCTCATAAAAGTATGACTATAATATCAGAGAATATTCAAGTTTTTTACTAGATTCATCTTGTATTTTTTTTATTTTAACCCCTCTCCATTTTTTTTTATTACAATAGACCTTATGTGCAGTTGTAGCCTATCTTTACATCTTATTCATACTACACAACATGTTATTCACCGTCGTAGTACCGTTTAACACCAGCAAGGTGGTCAGAGTTTGTGAACCCTGAGTTTGCTTGATGACCCTGAGTTAACTCTGAGTAGGTTCTCTTCGTAGTACAGGCCAGTGGTCCATGATATAAAATATCCACCGTCTCCGCTTCTTTAACGTGATACAAGAACGCCTCTCTTTCTGTGTAAATTGTGAAGATGTAAATTGTGAGCATTATGTCTTCTTCACACAGTGAATAGCTTCCACACCATGTTTTAGCACGTGTGGTTGTGACTATAGCCGGTTAGGCTACTGACTGTGCCACTGTGCACTGACGTGAAACACCGTGAAAGTTTGACGCTGCACAGCCCCGGTCACCGGTCATGGTCAATTGAGCTGAAAACCGGTGTTATAACGATATATGCTGCCTTGTTGAAAAATGCTACCAATATCCCCCTATCAAATAATGCTCCCACTACAGAATAATTTTATATTGCACCCCGCTGCAATGCGCCTCTGGTTTACACAGACATATTTTTAAGTATTTTATTCATTAGCAAGATTGCCCTTACTTATTACTTCAAAAACACCAAAGTACTAAGATGACATAGCGGAAACCAGGCAAGATTTTATTTTGAAGCGCGTGGAGGGCACCAGGCAGTAGGGCATGAGATGGGAGGCTCCAGGCTGCAGCTATACAGTCTTGCCAACGTCACCAACACTAGAGACCCACAAGGTTGTGTCCAGAGTCCATTCCTGTTCACACTATACACCAATGACTGCATTAGAACTCACATGTTACAATATATATCAAGTAGGCTACTCTGATGACGCCATCCTTGGACTTCTCTGTAACAATAACTATTAAGCTATCAAGACAGTTATTTTAATACATAGGCCTAAGTGTTTTTGTTGTATAAATGAATCAGATTATGCTGTAGACCTTCAAGAAACTTTAGGATGACACCTGCCTACTCAGTGTATATAAGGCACCACTATTCTGTACAAGACCAGGTCAGGCAAGCCTGAGTCAGTCAGAGTGACAGAATACTTAAATAAATGAAAAAATCCAATCTCTCATTTTCGGCTCTGAGTAGGCCTATCCCTGGCTCAGCTTCCCCTATGCTGGACCTTCTGCTTGTATTGATAGTACAGCTATACACATGAGAAGAACATCAGCAATAAATATGATTTACATCAATCCATTTTCTAATTCTATGCATAATGTGATTGCCTACCCAGCCCTGCACAAACCCCTGTACCTGTCACTGTTTTCTCTGGTTACATTGACGTTTTCCTCCTGCTGCTCCTTCTGCTTCTCCTGCTGCTTCTGTTATTTCTCCTTCTCCCGCTGCTCCTCCTGTTCATCTTCCTCTTCCTTCTCTCCCTCCTCAGGATGATACATGGCAGGGTCATCATCACGCTGTCTCTCTGCATCCCCACTGACCCTAACAGCTTATGTACAGATACACAGTTTCCTTGCCTATAGAAGGATGTTGTCTTTGTGTGCAAACTGTTGTTTATAAAGAGCATAATAGAGTATAATTTCTCATAGTTGCAACAGTAAAATGTATATATTTCTACCAGTGATAGTAGATGACACTATGAAGGAGATGATATGACAATGGTGATGTCACCTATTAAGGAATTGTTTTGGTGAAAGGTCAAAGTTCAGTCAAAATGTTAACTGTTTAGTTTTCACTGTTGATTTGGGATTTGAGGGAGTGTGATTTCTCATAGTTCTGGATAGACTAGTGAAGATGATGATCTATAGCCTGCAAAGTGTAAAGTATAAAGTATGTTGGTGTTCCAGCTTGCTCACATAGAAAAATGACTTCACCTTTGCTGTGAGCCAATGTGCCACCTGATTGAAATCAGTTGTCTGAGCACTTGCACTGTGTGGTCTACTTATGTCGCACCACATGCATCAAAACTGTCTGGCTCTCATTCCTCTGTGTGCGTGAGATTCAGTTGATCTCTACAACTAAAGGGGACTCATTCTTCTGTGTTTCTCTTCTCTCATTCTTCTGTTGCCAGCCAGTTCATGAGAGGGACGTTTAAAGTTGTCAACAGACTGTGAGGAAGCAAACAACCTGCGGTGCAGCTGGCCTTTGGCCTTGGACTGTTTCCTGCTAATCAGAAATTAGAGTGTTGCCAGAAGTCCAGATTTTCCCTTTGACTTTAGTACATTTATATTAAATAATAAACCAAGCCTTTAAACCTTTTCTGTGATGTGCTATGTTGCCTGTTGCTGAGAATGGTTAGTCAAATCAAGAATCTGTAAGCCCACTGCAAAGTACTGCAATGGCTGTGTTACACTATGTCTGCCATAGTCCAATTTTGTGGATGAAAAGATTGGATCTTTTACTTATGTAGCATTACCATAGTTTAGATACGACCTACTGAATACAAGTAAAACTCTGAAGAATCTATAGCTCTTGTTTTCCTGTTTTTTTTTATGTTGTCCAATGTTTTGAGAATATGAAAGTTTACAGCTCACACAAAAATATACTTTAGTTCTGTACAATCTACATTTTTCTTTTGGTATAATTTAGGATTTATTTCTTGTATAATGCTGTAAGCTTACAGTTTGCAATTTCTGTACCTTGGTGGAAAAAGACTGATATGCAATGACTCTTTTAGTCAGATTTTTGCTCATTCAAGTTTTAAATAATTACCTCCATTAAATGGCATCTTTAGGACAATATGGACTAACTAGTTTTACTGTTCATGACACCTTATTTGTAAATAATATGAAGTCACCATTCTGTAAACACTGTTGCCTTGCAAAAATGTACCGTAATTTGAACTACAAATCAAAAAGTTTACATTCTCTTCATGCTACACACAGAGAACTTAACAGATGTGAAATGTGGTAACATATAAAATAAATAAAGTAAAATACAACACTATATTGGCTAGAGTTATTTATATACACAGAGGCCTAAAGGCTACATACACGTATACAGACACAACATTCAGTAGTACATTTTTTCGGGGGAGAATATAAACAGGAGCAATAAGATGATAATATGGTTTTAATATAAAATTATTTTATTACATAAAAAAGTCTGATATTTGGGAAACACTGTCCTTGACAGCTCGGACACGGTTCAATCCTCCAAGTGCTTGATCCAGAATGAATGTTGATAAGCAGGTGTCTGTTAAGATGTGGGCACAGCAGTCTTTGATTTCAGTTGTTTGGAAAACGTGAGTCCCATTTTGTCCAGACCGAACCTTAAGTAGCAGCCTTAAGTTCAAGATGGGCCAGCATGGCTCCTATCCTGGCTCTCTTTTCTCCCCTCCCCACCCGTTGTGGTGTCTTGTCGGGTTAATCTGGCTGGTGGATCGAGATCTGCTGCTTTTGATCTAAAAATGTTGTCTTCCTTTTCCAATGACTGTATTTCTGTCACAGCTAATTTGTGTTTCAGCAATAAAGCCGAGGGGGAAAAAAATAAATATAAAAGTGTAGTGTTGCCTTGGTTCAGTTTAATTCATATTTAGTTGACAAACTGTTAAAAGGTTTTTATTCAATGTATAGGCTAAATGTTTTTACAGTTGAATAATTTTAGGATGGCTTTAGGCCTACAACATTGACAAAAATTAGGTAGGCTATTCATTTCCTAAAATGTGCATAAACTAGAGTAAAGCGCCTGCTATCTGTGCAACCTCAGTGAGGACTTCCCCTGCCTGATGTCTGTATCTCATCGACAGATCCTTCGCCCTCTTCACTTCCTTTATGTTCTCCTCCAGGTTCTGAGTCAGTCTTCCTTGCTCCTGGTAAGTTGCTGCAACCTCCTTCACTTGCTCAGCCATTTGACCCTTGCTACGGAGCAGCCAGCCAATCAGCTCTTGTAGCGTGGTACCCTTTGAGATGGTGGCCTTGGCACTCTCAGAAGTGCCCTTCACTTCATCCTGAGCTAACTGCAGATGTGGAGGCAGTGGCTCCTCCTCACTTTCCCCCTGTGACCCCACAGGAACCACATTGAGGGAGAAGTCATAACCCTTTATTTTAAGGGAGACCCGGTACTGGGCCTCTGGGGAGAGAGATGGAGATTGAAACAGAGAAACAAAGGAAACTTGATGCAAGGAAAACCTGCTATCACATTGCCCACACTGGCAGGGAGCTGAGTATGTCACTTACCATGCTCATCTCTGATCGTCCCCAAACATTCGGCTAAAGCCAGGGAATCATCGTGGTTACAGCCGTATGTCTGTCGCAGGTTGCGGATGTGTCGGACCATGGCCTCGTAGCGCTCTTGCTGTTCGTTGAAGGCCTCTGCCATGTCAGAAAACCTCTGGTCCAACTCTGGCACACACACTCGTCTCATCACTAGCCTGCCTTTCCGCTTCACAGTATGTACATCTTGGGGTAGACAAAAAATAGTATCACACAACATGCACACACACTGACACACAAAAAAGAATGCATGTAGTTCAACTTCATTCATCATTGTGTCCATTAGACGTGTACACATTTAAGAAACAGACACATTTAGAGAGATGATGTACTACTGTGCGCTGGCCGGTTCTGCCTGGCTGATCCAGCTCTATTCAAGTCAAATGGTCCAGGGTGCAGGAGAGGCTGCCTCTGAAATAGCAGAGTTATTTTCTTTACATAGATATATATATATATATATATATATATATATATATATATATATATATATATATATATATATATATGCCACTTTTCAGAAGACATGAAGTACTAATAAGACGCATGTAATTACTTGGTCATAAACACAAATGTGTCATGTGGTCATTCTGCCTGGCGATCTTATTATTGACCACGCTTTGTATTTGTAAAAGACAATCAAACAATTATCTTAACAAAAGACTGTTACAGGAACTTATTTGTGAGACAACTGCATAGCATGATTCATACATTAACGAGTAGCCTATAGTCCTCTAAGTTTAATTAATAATAGGTTTATCCAGTAATCTCACTGAAGCAGAACCAAGCTTCTCGTCTGAACTCGAGTGAAGCCACTTTATAATCTCATTAACATTTACCTAAAAACTCAAGTCATACCTCGTTGCCGGAGTTTTCACCGGAGAAGCAGCAACAGCAGAGAAAACGTAGCATTTTCTGCAGCTCCGGTGCCTCTCGGTTTTTTTCAGGTCAGTTATTTTTGACAATGAATGTAGTCCGCATTCCACATTACGTCAACGTCATGCGACTGCTGAAAAACCTGTCTTCCTGGTTTATTGCTTTAGGGATTACTGTAAAGAGATATGAGCGTGACAGACGGACAGGTGCACCTACAGGTGAGCCACAGGTAGGTAAACAAAACGCTGCTGTTTTGATTGGAGAAATTCCTTGATATAATAAAATCTGAAATCTGCTCTATAAAGTGATACAAATTACTAAAGTGTTTTGGTCCGAATACCAAAACGTTTTCTCTAAAATCGGTCTAAATGGCATAGGTTAATAAAGGTGTTATGCACTGGAGGTTTATGTGTAATGTGTCAAGTTTGCCGGCCGGCAGAGGGTGAACGCGAGTGTGTCCAACCAGAGGAGGAGCCGTAGAAGAAGAGGGAAACCACAACCCTCTCAGCTAAAGACTTCAGGGTTTCAAAACACACTACCCTAACTTGTTTTAGTACCATTTTAACGCCTGACAGTAAGCTAATTTTTATGAGTTTCTCTGTGAGAGTTTTCAAAGAGAAGCTACCGTCAAACTGGCTAGTTTTTATTTCATAAAGCCACAACAAGCTGCCGGCTGCCGCTGCTACTAGCAAGCCAACTGTCAGTTGCTGAGCGACAACAAAGAGACTGCGGCTGCACACTGCTGTACACTGGCGGAGCTGCAGGTGTTGTGATTTAATTTAACGGAACAGATTACATTAATCGGGCTGACATGACCGGGGTGGCCTCTCCAGAGAAGGCGTCAAGCTCCAAGAAGAAGAGCGAGAGGAAGTGTGCCACTAAAGAGGAGTACAGACAGCTGTCCAGCATCATGGGAGTCATGAACAACCTGAGGAAACAGGTGTGCGTGCGTGCGTGAGTGAGTGAGTGAGAAAACGAATGACAGAATGAAAGAGTGTAACTTCGATGTAAAACAGGGTTTAGCAAGAGGCAGTTACTGTACGTGTGTGTGTGTGTGTGTGTGTGTGTGTGTGTCCCTCTGTCTAGATACTTTCTAACTGTGTGTTTCCTTCAGGGTACTCTCTGTGATGTGACCCTGGTAGTTCAGGGGAAACACTTTCCTGCCCACAGAGTAGTGTTGGCTGCTGCCAGCCACTTCTTCAGCCTCATGTTCACCAGTAAGTGTGGACACCAAAACACATAATCATGGACAGGGCAGACAGCTTGTTTTGTTGTTGTTGTTTTTTTGAGATTTTATTGCTCCCAATGTGTTGCACTTATGTGTGCCTTTCAGAACAAAGATAAATTTAGATACAGCAACATGACACTAAAAAACATAAATAATGGTGTGTTCATGTGATTAGTGAGCTATGGCAGAGGGGAAAAACTTCTTCTAAAACTTGCCCTTTTCTCTCTTGAGTGTCTTGTATCTGAGTTCAGATGGGAGTAGAGTGAAAAATGGGTTGAGCCCAGGTGGACCACTACAGTGAGAACATTGCCTCTGCTGCGATAGTGCTAGTGTGATTTGTAATGGAACTTTATATTTTGGGAGGTCACAGATGCAGAGATGCCAATAAATGACTACCTTTTATTGAAAAGTATCAAAATCTGTACTGCTTTTTAGTACTGAAAGTTGAATAAGAAGCAAAAGGAAACAAGTCAACTGTAATGTAGGACTACAGGTAAAATCTCAGTCCTGTCTTTAAATATTGTGATCATTAATAATTATTATAAGCCAGTATACCATGATTATTTAGTTCGTGAACCAAATTCATGATATATAGGATTACACATGATTGATTGTGCAATGCTCCCTAAACTGTTGCCAGGCACAGCAAGAAAAATGTTTAATTCTGCCATGTGTTGTTTGTATGTTTAGTATTTTCTGTAAAGTCTACCTCTGTTTTTCCTCACCTCCAGCCAGAATGATGGAGTCGATGTCCCATGAGGTGGAGCTCAGGAGTGCTGAGCCTGAGATCATTGAGCTGTTGATTGAATTTATCTACACAGCTCGGTAAGAATCTTGGATAAAAGTAGAGCATAGATCGGGACACAAAAGAGTGGTCATTTATAGGTACAGTGCATCTTAAAGTTTACATATAACACTGTGACCTTCTGGTAATCATGATTGCTTAGAAAAGTTCCTAAACTTTCGATTTAACCATTCTCTTCTAAGTGTTACTTTCACCTAATTTCATCAGAAACACCTCCTTAGTGGTAAAAGTGTGTGTGTATATGTGTGTGCCAGGATCTCGGTGAACAGCAGTAATGTCCAGTCTTTGCTGGATGCAGCCAACCAGTACCAGATTGAGCCTGTGAAGAAGATGTGTGTGGAGTTCCTCAAAGGACAAATTGATGCAACGAACTGCCTCGGTAAGAACAGAAATACAATCAAGTCTATCTCATTTGCTTTTACCCTACAATTTGGTGAGCCCTTTGATCCTATATTTATTGAATCATCACCAACAATTATGAAACAGCCAGAGGGGCTAAACAATTCCAGCTCAGTGAGTTGAACTGGTTCTACCAAAATAAAGAGTTTTTTTGTTTATTTAAGTATTAAAGTCATTTTCCCACCTACAATGTGTTTAGGTCAGGCCTGCCAATCAGTCATTAGATTAAGTGACCCATGTCCTGTCCCCCCTGCAGGTATTTCTGCCCTGTCAGACTGTATGGACTGTCCTGAGCTGAAGGCAGCAGCAGAGGACTTCTTCCAGCTCCACTTCACCGAAGTCTACAAACTGGACGAGTTTCTGCAACTGGACGTTACGGAGCTCACACATCTACTGCACCAGGACAAACTCACTGTCCGTGCAGAGGCCCAGGTACACACGCACACGTTCTTTGAATTTACGCTTCATTTCCTTTCTGCTATAATTTTTAAGAATTGGCTCAAGAAACTGTTGGTAATTTGGAGACACTTTGATGCCTAAATTTGGGGACGTAGCAAAACACCATAGAGACCCTAACAATTTATTAAACATTATGATAAATACTTCTTTTTACATCTTGGATTACCAAATGAATGGGGTTTCATCACATCAGGACAAAGCTTGATTGATGGCTTTGGCTAAAAACAATACCCCCTATAACCTGAATGTTTCCACCTGTTGCCTTTGTGCTTAGATTTATGATGCAGCAGTGCGCTGGCTGAAGTACGATGTGTGTAACAGAAAGCAATATATGGTGGAGGTGTTGGGGTGCGTTCGCTTTCCTCTGGTCTCCAAAACCTTCCTCTCCAAGACTGTGCAGGCTGAGCCCCTCATCCAGGACAACCCACAGTGCCTCAAGATGGTCATCAGTAAGTAGAAGAAGGTAGAGAGGAACACACACAATACTGAGTATATTGTATTCATGTGAAGGAACATTGTTATATTAGTAAAATTTTAAATATTAATAAATAAAAAATGTCCTGTAGATGTGTAACATATGAGCCACCACCACAAAAACTCTTACTTATATATTGTAGATAATTCAGATTCATAAGAGCAAGTTGACATTAAAACTGAATTAGGCTAAGGTCTGCTGGGTTGACATGAGCTCACACATTCACACACACACAAAACAAAAATAAAAACAGCCTGTGCTTTTGTCCCAGGTGGGATGCGCTACCACCTGCTGTCTCTGGAGGATCGTGAGGATCTGGGAGAGAGCAGCCGACCGCGACGCAAGAAGCACGACTACCGCATTGCTCTATTTGGAGGCTCCCAGCCTCAATCCTGCCGCTACTTCAACCCCAAGGTACTAGGCTCCACATGCAAACAGATTTTACCCACAGGGGCAGTAAGCCAGTAAATAGATACTGTACATACTTGTGTTCAATTTTTAAGTGTGAAACTTGTTTATTTGAGGCTCTACAGTATTTTGAACTGCACAGTTCATATTAATTGGATCAGATATTGCACAAACAATGAAATGTTTAAGTGTCAGTCTGGCTTTCCATGCAGGACTCCACCTGGACAGACATCCGCTGCCCCTTCGAGAAGCGCCGAGACGCCACAGCTGTCTTCTGGGACAATGTAGTCTACATCCTGGGTGGCTCCCAGTTATTCCCCATCAAGCGCATGGACTGCTACAACGTCCTGAAGGACAGCTGGTACTCCAAGCTGGGCCCGCCGACGCCTCGCGACAGCCTGGCTGCCTGCGCCGCCCAGGGCAAGATCTACACATCCGGCGGGTCGGAAGTAGGTGAGCACAGCAAGCTGGAAGGGGTGAACTTGCCACCTGGGATTGGAAGAGTTTGTGTATCTACTGACTGGGATGGTTAAATTAAGTTTGGTGTGGTTATTACTTCCATTATGATTTACATGTCAGGAAAGTTATACATCCCACCTCTGACAACATGTAATCACAGTGTTGCGTATTCCACATGTATGCCTGCAGGCAGCTCTGCCCTCGACCTTTTTGAATGCTACGACACAAGAACAGAGTCGTGGCAGGTGAAAACGAGCATGCTGATGGCCCGCTGCAGCCACGGCTCAGTGGAGGCCAACGGGCTCATCTACGTCTGCGGAGGGACGGTGGGCAACAATGTGTCTGGCAGGGTTCTCAACAACTGTGAGGTTTACGACCCCAGCACACAACAGTGAGTTACATAAACATACAGCTCAGAAATGTAATATGAAGGGAAAGACAGTTTCCTTATTGATATGTACTGGCTGACACAGAAGGAACTGCAAAGATGATGTAAAGAAATGTCCTTGTTTACCACTCTGTATATTCATATTGATGTAATAAAGTCACCAGTAAGCTTTTATCAGATTAAGAGGTCAGAGAAATTTCTCTACAAAGGAGCAGGGAGATTTTCATCAACACAGAGGTCACAACTGGAGTTTCAATATCTTTTACCTGACAGTAATCATATGCACATACACAAAAGTGGAACATCACATAATGTTGGTGTCGGTGTTCTCGGTTACACTGGCCATCTTCCTGTCCTCAGATGGAGGGAGCTGTGTGGGATGAGAGAGTCCAGGAAGAACCATGGGCTGGTGGTGGTCAACAACCGGATCTATGCTGTTGGAGGGCAGGGGGCACTGGGTACAAAAAAAATTGATCTTACTATAACCCCTACAGTGATGAAGAATGAGAATGTAATGTAAGAATGAAATAATACAATTGAACATCGTAGCTGTAGCATGTAATAGTAGCAAGAGTGTCCCATATTGCCACAGTATGATACTGTGTTTGTGTTGTTTTTCTTTTTCTAGGTGGACTGGACTCGGTGGAGTACTACGACATTGCCGGTAACGAGTGGCGTGCTGCTTCAGCAATGCCGTGGCGGGGTGTAACGGTGAAGTGTGCAGCGGTCGGCGATGTCATCTATGTGCTGGCGGGGTTCCAAGGTGTGGGGCGGCTCGGACACGTCCTGGAGTACCACACTGATACTGACAGGTTGGTATTGACTAAATATTGCCAAAATAAAACAAATATAGCTGATGTGTTTGTCACTGATATGTAGTCACTGGTGTGAAAAACTGAACCACTGCTTTGACGTTTCGTTAACTTTGTTTGGTCAATACAAATTATTTTGCTCCACTACATCATTAATTGTTGCGGGTGGTTTATTTTGCCAGGTAATCATTACTATTAAATATAATTAGTGCTTGAACCACCAGGATCCTTACTAGTACATTTATTGCTAAAGACAATTGTATGCACCATTTAAGTTGTAGTTCTCTACAGATTCATTAAATAGGACTTCTTGATACAATCCCCGAAGATTCAGCAATGTAGCAGCATGGAGTCTGTCTTGAATATGACCACCAGGTAGAGCCACCATTGCGACACATCATCAGTTGTGAACCCCAACGTCATTGGGTGTTTCGGCCTTTTATCACAAGACACCCTCTGTTGAGGCAGGCCCACCACAGGATATCAGCCCTGGGTGTGTGTCTCATAGATGGCATGTGGTCATTTAGTAGGTACAGTCATTTCAATAAGATTTTGACCAGAGGACCAGAACTGGTCTCAAGTTGGTAGTTACGATCTCGGATGGAACTATGAGTCTCTGACCCAAGTCAGCACGTATTTCCCAGTCCTTGGCTCCATACAGTGGGCCAGGTGTATCTGCCTAGCGTCAGACTGGTCTTACACCCTACCAAGATGTGCTTTAGGTTTGCCGGAGCAGAACACAAAGGGCAGGCTGGGTCCTCTCCCAACCAAAGATTTAGGTTGGTGGGCAGCTGATGTAGCCTTTTGCCACATAGGTTTCTTTACTCCCAGGCCAACCCCCCCTCTACCTTGCTGGACTTGGCCCACAATGTCCCGGTGCTGGAGGGCAGATATTTCCTCAGCTACTGCAGTAGCTGGAGTCCATTTTGGCATGAGTCAGACTGACCTCGTAAATGGTAGTAGGCCACATAAGTCGGGACAGCAGGCCAAACTGGAATCACCATGGGTTTCTCCATGATCGTTGGTATTAACTCACCATTTACTTTAGTCATGTCATCCATATATGCTCTAATTGGAGGAAGCCGCAGTCCACTGTTCAGTTGTTCCCCTCCGACTACCCATTTCGAACGTCAAATGATGAGCTCCATTGCCATGGTGAAGGCCAATGGAGAAATGGTACAGCCTGCCATTATGCCTTACTTCAGGTGCAGCCAGCCGGTGGTGTTATCACCTGTAGTTACGCAGAACTGGAGGTCCTGAAAATTTGCCTTGACCAACTTTGTTAAACACCCTGGGACTTGGAAGAAATTGAATGCTGCCCACAGGGTCTCATGTGGCACTGATCCAAAAGCGTTAGCTAGATCCAGGAATACCACATGGAGGTTTTCCTTCTGCTTCATAGTAGTCTGCATTTGATGCCAGATGATGCTGGCATGTTCCAGATGTCCTGAGAAGCCATGTATTCCTGCTTTCTGCACGGTCGTGTCGATTTATTCATTCCACATCAGAAATGTTGACAGTCTTTGGGCCATGATGCCAAAAAAAGATCTTTCCTTCAACGTTAAGAAAACTGATCTGGCGGAACTGACTAATGGTTGAAGAGTCCTTTTCTCTGGGGATTACTATTCCTCCTGCCCACCGCCATGCTTTAGGTACAATTCCCTTTTCCCAAGCCACCCGTAGCAACCTCCAGATGTGGAACATCTTGGATTGTTCTTGTACACTTTATATAGCATCCCATTGGGTGCTGGGGCTGATGCTGTTCTTGCCTGCTTTCCAATGTTTAACACCTCATTCCAGGTAGGGGGCCTTATATCTATCTGATGCTTTAGTGGGTGGATTGGTGGCATGTCATCAGGAACTGTGACTGGCTTCTGCCTTCGGGCATCGGAATAGGTGTTCCTCAGGTATTCTTCCAGTTCCTTTATTGCCACCCTAAGGAACCCACCCCTCTCCTTATCGAAAAGGCTTTTGACAAGCCTGTATGGATCCGGTGCTGCTGCTGTGTTATATTCTGTTCTGGTCTTCTGAGTCATAGTCATTTCCATTCCTGAGTCCAATACCATGTGGTCTGTCCGTGAGTCTTCTTGCACCCCTGCTCTTGCTGACTCTGGGGGTATACTTCTTGATGTTTTCATAGCATTTGTTGGGTGGGCCCAAATCACTAACTTGTGATGGATCGTGCTGGTATGAGTAGCTAGCCCATGCCAGCCCCGGTGGGGTCTTTTTCTCCTGTAAGCAGTCTCTTCAGGCTGTCACTAAGTCTTTCCCTTGTTGTCAGGTGCCCTTTCATAGCAGTCACTGGTTTCCCAGGTATACAGAAAAATAACAAATTAATGTTGAATTCTGTCAGTAATAAGCACAATGGGAATCCATTAAAAAATTGCTTGTTAAAACTCTGTTCCTGTTCCATGCCGTCTCTAAATCAATTTTCTTCTGTGCGTCCAGATGGGTGACTTGCAACAAGGTGCGAGCGTTTCCTGTCACCAGCTGCTTGATCTGCGTGGTTGACACGTGCGGAGTCAATGAAGACGAAGACATGGACCTCATAGACTCCCACTCACACGCTGCAGCCACTGCCTCTTCATCTGCCTCCACCTCATCATCCTCGTAGGACAAGAGGAAGATTCGGTGCATAGTGAATTGTGACGTTTGATGAGAGAGGTGTGCGTCCTGTGGACTGTGGAGCTGATTTACATGAGTCAAGGCCCGGACAGCTCATACTCATGAATATTCATGTCTGTATTTAGGCAGCAAACTGATTATGTTCTTTAATTATGTGCAGTAGCCAAATTCCTCTTTAACTTTTAGCTGTGCCAGAATTGTAGGTCCTAATGTTCAAGTGCCAGTGGGACGCTGTCCACAAATGATCTGGCAAGGACACTTTTAATGAGAGAGTGTTGTTAGGTTGGATATAAGAAATCCAAACCCCTCCTCCTAAAAAAGTCTAGTCTAATTATTTTATTTAAATTTCTTTGTCCTTATCCTTCTTTCTTTTAAACTTTGTAATGTTGTTTTTGTAGCTTGTGAATTACTTGCTGGTACAGACTGTAGATATACTGCATTTATGCAGTTGGAAGACTTGATTGTGGTGTGTGTGTGTGTGTGTGTGTGTATATATATATATATATATATATATATATATATATATATATATATATATATATATATATATATATATATATATATATATATATATATATATATATATATATATATATATATATATATATATATATATATATATATATATATATATATATAGTGTAAGAGTGCTTTGGTAATGCACTGTAACACAAAGCTGACTTTATAAAGGATGAGTAAACATTTTATTCTCAGATTACAATAAAAACTAGCTGAATGTGATAATAAAAAAAAACATGTCTGTTTGATTCATGAATTTTTTTAATATAGAAAGGCAAGTAAAATCGAGCACCAAATACATAAGCAGTAAGGCAAATATAAAAATTACATAATCATACGTTTGTCATCAAGGTGCCATTAGCTGCCATACATCTCGCTGGTCAACAGAGATGATAAAATAAGACATCTCTACATTCACTGTTTAAATCTTGTGTTGATGTAACAGAATAAAACTGTCAGGCTGAAAACAGTTGCATTAATTACAGTGATCTTAATTTAATAAAAGCTTTCATATATGCTAAAATATGGCAAGCGTGTGCTTTGGGAAAACTGATCTCTGATGTCTTGACATCACTTGACTTGAGACGGCCAGTTAATAATAGTGAGGAAGGTTAAATAGTGTAATACAATTATAAAGGCAGAAGAAGTGGTAAACGTTAAAAGATGTAGTTCTTTACTTCACAATGACTGCAGCATCCCCTGAGGGTGTTTACTAAAACACTGGAATGTCCCCTCTCATTTGGCCCTAAGCAAGTTCTGTATATCGATCTATTCATTTTGCCTCCTCACCAATCATCAAACTCTTCATTGACCATCAGGAAAGCAAACCTGTTGTTTATCTCCCCAGTCCCTCTCCCCCCTCCCCTTGCTCCTCTCCCACCTCCCCCTCTTCCTCTCCTTCCCCGGCCTCCACCTCTCTTCCTCCTCCCTGCTGCTGAAGAGGAGTGATGGGTTTTGGAGCTGCAGTTCCACACGGCTTCCAGCAGCGAGACGTAGAGTTGTCCGGACAAAGAACCCCCGGCCAGGAGGGATTCAGCAGCTCGACCCCCTTTCAGATACTTGATGAGGCCATGCACCAAGGTGCCGCTGTACAACCTGAGACACGCACAGAGAGGGAGGAAGCCAAATTACAAAAATTAAAGAAATTCCACTTATCCACAATGATATCTGCATATACTTTTCAACTTTGGAAACAATTCACTCTCAAACTAAATTCCATCAACGTCTATTGTATTGGACTGGCAGCAGAAATTCTCAAAAGACAGTTGTCTCAAAAGCTCTGCAAATAGAACTAAAACTATCTGCATGATCAGATCCCACTAGGTGAGAAAAGTTGTTACCAAGTGATCGGGAACATGGGTCCCGATCATATAAAGCAAAAAGGCCAAACATTTGTCGGTTCCAGACTCTCTACTCTTTCATGTCCCTGTGCCTTACCACGATAGCTGGGGTTCAGGTAGAGGCAGCAGCAATAGTTGATTGAGACACAGGGTGCTCCAGAGGCAGGCCTGCCATTGGCTGAAACTGTGAGCCACTCCGACATCCAAGCCCCGTCTCTCTCCTGGCCTCACACGTTGTCTATCCAACCCTGCCAACACATGGCGCTCTGCGGCCCAGTTTAGCTGCGGGACTGGGATGATATGCAGCAGTCACAGGTTACTGAGATGCCAAGTATACCTTGTGGAACAAAACAAAAGGTACAACACAACTGTTGTATGTTAGTAGTGGGTACCTCCAGGCTGGTTGTTCCAGGACATCTCTCCATAAACCATGCCCAGCACCAAAGCTTGGAGCTGGGGCCGTGAGGGTGTTGGTATGGCCTCTCGCAGCCAGAAACCTGTCACTGCTACTGCCAGCCTCAGGTGGAGAGGAACAGAAGTCAGGGTGGACTCCTTCATCCCCAAGACTTCGAACAGGACACCAAGACGAACTGCCACAGGAGCCTCGGTAAAATTAAAAGACAACTTGGGGCAAACCTAACCACATGAACTATTTCTTTTAGAAACCATACATTCCTAAATGATATGAACCAAAATTGATGCTATTAGAGACATACTGCATACTTTGTTGTCATGTTTACCTGGCTGAGTGTATCCAGACGTAGGGGGGTTCTGGGGGGATGTGCCTCTACCTGGTTTTTCTTCAAGTTCACATCCAGACGGTCATACTCCTCTACACACACGAGGGCACCTGAGCCCTGAGCCTGCACTGTACCTGCGACGGCTGCGTGTTCAATGTTAAATCCTACATTTACACCCCTACCTCCACCAACCTGAGCACCTCTGTACCCCCTTCCCCCTCGCCCTCTCCCACCTCTCGTACCCTGGCTGATGTTTTCTTGTACCCTCACATCCCGTGCTTGGACATCTTGGCCTCTCTGCAGTAATATTCCATATACAGCCTGGCGTATGAATCTGGCGATGTAGTGGCTGCTGGCTAGCTTGCTGTTCTCCACCTGTGGGAGGAGCAGAACTCTGCGCATCACCATAGCATCTACCACCAAGGGAGCTAACTGTCCCTGCGCTGCAGCCTGCGACAGGCACTCTGGCAGCTGTGCGAGCCCAGAGGTCCACCCTCCAGGAGCTACCTTATCTCCAGAGAACCAGCGAGCCAGAGAGCTTTGAGGGGTGATGTGGTACTCCTGCATACCTGCCCACAGCTGTGAACTGAGCCCACCTATCTGTCCTTTCTTGCCCCTACCGCCTCCACCTCTGCGTTCCTCCCCCATTAGCCTGCTCACCTCCTCCAGGGCCTCCGCTGGACTTGAAAAAGAGGACAGCCAGAGGAGGAGACCCTCAATCCGGGACATGGGTGCTTTCCCTTTACCCCTGCCACCACCTCTCCCTAATGCACTCACATCTAACAGACCCAGAAGTGTGTCAGCATCTTTTGGAGCGCCATAATCATTACCGGTCAGGACGGCACATAAGGGTAGCAACTCCTGGTTCATGCCCCCAAACCAGCGACACAGCCCGTTAGTGGTGTAACACCGAGCCGAGATATAGCGGTGAGAGGCTTTACCGTTAAGGTTGGTCCACTGGAAAAAACTGAGTGGCAGGTAACCACCTAAGATAAGAAAACAAAGCACAAAAACAGTATGTAAAAGACGGCAAAATCAAGCGAGACACTATCACTACCATTCATTACAAAGGTCTTTTTAGATCCTTGCTACTACCCACACCTGGCAGGTCAAAGATATAAAAGTCACTGTCATTGGTCAGAACTGGGCAGTTCCACTGATGAGCTAAACATGCTATTTCCCAATCAGCCTCAGCTGGACACTGGACCAGCGGGACTCCTCTCTGGCTGAGGACCTGAATGAAAACGTCCCTTGTGAGGATGGGGAGAACAGAGCCATTGCAGCCGCGAGACAGACTGTCCGCCTCCCTTATCTTGGACTGCAGACGCTGCCGCAGGGTGGGAAACTTCTTGTCACTGGGATCAATCCCTTTTAACCACACACAAAAGAAAGACAGAAATTAAATGTTTGTGCAGGCTTAAATGAACTTGTTGATCCAAACAAAAAACTTTTTTGTTTAATCTAATTCATTCATCAAAGAACTGTCTACAATGACCAAAATATCTGACTACATTATGTAATAGTTAGAAATCTATGTTATAACATTGAAAAACAAAATTATAAAACAGAGAGAAGAGTCTTGCTTTATAAATAAAAAATTTGGAAGATTTCCTTCTTTGAATTGTATTTTGTATATAAAAGTAAATACTTGGATTAACATCATGAAATTAAGTTTCCTAAAATAAAGGAGCTGAGAGGGCATTCAAATTCTAAAGCATCCTTACCTCCATCCAGTACCACATATGGCTGGATGTTACAGGCTGCCAACGCAGAGAGGAACTGGTTGAGCAGGCAAGTGAAAGCATCATAGTCCCCTCCATGCTGCTGGTCCAAACCGTGGGTAAAATAGAGACGGAAATACAGACTGCAGCCATCAATAACCAGGCGACTGTCCCTGAACTTCACATCTTGTAGAAAGTTTCTGTTCCCCTCCACATAGGTGGTCAGACCCTGGACACCCATAGGATCTCAGAGCCTAAAAAAACATGGAGTGAGAAGATGAATGAGTTACGAGTCACTCACAGAGGTGCTGGTGGAGTTTCAGAGCTTCAGAGTAGTTTATACTGCCTGGTTGGTCGTCTGAGGGTGTGTGGAGTCCAATTATAGAATGCGACGGAAAAGAATCGTAACAAACTCTCAGCCATTGCTGAGTAGACAGTCAGCTGGACTTTGTTTTCCCTTACTGACAGTGTGACTCTGTTAAAAGGTATGTCACAACGGAAATTACTGAAACAAAAAATTCATCTAAACCAAAGGCAAGTGATTGACCGTATTTTAAGTGCATTTTAAAACAATTATTCGAAAGGTAGTTCAGGATTAGAGCATGCAGATATAAATAGTCTGCTACCAACCTATGTCACTTTACTTTATTTCTGTTTTCAGGTCTTGCGCAGTTATTTCCTTGTAATGCTATACTTCAATGTAAAAGTCCTGGTTTGTAAGAAAGGTGTATATTCAATTGTGCAAATAAATAACATTGTTTGGTATTTTAAACATATATTACTGATTTTAAAAAGCACACAACTAAATTAAAAAAAACACATGAAAATGACAGACAGTTAAACATTAAAAAATAGAAAACTCTTATGCTGAAATACTATAATCGCGTTTCTTCTCGCGAGAGAGCAAGAACGCAAACGCTAGCGAGCGCGCTAGCCAGATTTGTTCTCCCGTTTGAGATTAATTTCTTGTTTTATTATGGCTACAATGTCCGGAGGAACAAACCTCGGGATTCTCGGGGCAAGCCAAGCAAACTCCGGAACATCCGCACAACGTAAAAAAGACAGCAGTCCGTCCGCTAGGTTCTGGGAGAGTCCGGATACTTTAGCCCAGCTGGAGGTGGTGCGACAGTGGATCGGAAAGCACTACAAAAAGGTAGTTAGCTGGCTAGGAAGCTAGCTAAGAAGCTAGCCGCCCCCTGCTAACGTTAGCAATCCTGCGGCTCAGACTGTAAACAAACGTCTCATGTTCGATACCGTTACCTTTACATTGGCAAGCAAGATTTGTGTGAAGTTGAGGAGTGCCGTATCTATCTTAATTAAAGATTTAAAAAAGACGAAGTGCAAATGTAGCCAGATCCTAGAGGTTAAAATCCGACCAAATACAATAACGTTATAGTTAAGTTGGTGAGACTGTCGGTAAAATGCATTAGGTTGCATGAAAGTATGATAAAGAATTATGTTCCTCAAAAAATGTGTCTGTGTCTGTCAGTTTGTGCTGGTGGATGCTCCATCATGTCAGGCTCTGGCTGCAGTGACGCTGCAGCTTCTCAAGTTTCAGGAGGAAACCTTTGGCAGACAAGCTGCCAGTCCTGCGCTCACCAAACTGCCTGTGAGTCTTTCTTTTATAAATGTCGTGTATTAATATCTCATCATTTGATTGGTAAAAGTCTATAGAATCTCAAAATGTTCTGATTTATGTGTATTTAGTCTTCTTGTGTTTTGTTTGACAGTGTTATAAATACAATACTACATCACCCAGTTGTGACGTAATTTGAATAATATTCAAATATAATAAATCTCAAGGCTTCTTGTTGTGGTCCTCGTTTGAAAGGGAAAACATTTTTAGGTGAAAATCTGGCAACATGGGTTAAAACATGCAAAACAAACTAAGTGTTGAATTTACAATTTTTCTGCAGGCACAGTGCTTCCTGGATCTGCGACCAGGGGGTGGACTCTGCCACATTCTTGGCACTGCCTACAAGTTCAAAGCTGAGCAAGGCTGGTGAGTTTCAGGCATCTGATGACTTTGGGCCCCATCTTGCACCCGGTGCAAAGCAGCATAAAGTGTCATTTGTGCCTATGGGAGTGTTGGTCTTAAAATGATTTGCATTGCGCATTGCATTGCTATCTTAAAGTCATTTAAACTTAAAGTGATTGCACCATTGACCCCAAAAAAACAGGTCTAAAGTCAACGGTGCAGTATTTCACTGTTTTTTTGTTATATTAGGGGTGCGTTACTCCAATGGTAAGAGAGACGCTGTGCACATCTACGCACCAGGCACAGCAGCGTAAATTCATTTATTTAAAAAATCTCTTGGCATGCCGACAGGATCGGTCAGGATCTAATGCTATTTCATGTTCTGTGTTCTACACATTCAAAAGGTCTCACACACACAGTCCAGGTTCATACAGTGAAACAGTTTGGCGTAAAGCAGCTGTCCTCCTGAAAATCCTGAGCTCCATCAGAGAGTTTAAATTATTTCAGAAGCTAAAAATTGAATTATGTTTTCATTGGTGAATTTCCTCTGTCTCGTCTTGTCACGCTTATACAGGTTTTTTTGTTTTGCTGATTAAATGCCATTCAATCGGTCAATTAATGGTTTTTACAGTATAATGCGCCATTCATTTGTTATTATAATTGCAAAGCGCCAAGGTGCAAGTGCAACTGGCTTTTAAAAGGAATGGGAGATGACACTCTGAATGGTGTTGTGCGTGTTATGTCCAAAACACACCCACGACTAATTCACAGACTAAGTACCCTTTTGAACCATGCGCCTGGCGCACTGATCATTGTTTCCCTCTTTTTAAAGGCGGCGGTTTGACTTGCAGAATCCATCAAGAACTGAAAGGAATGTCGAGATGTTTGGTACCATTGAAAGAGCGCTGATCCAGGTGACAGAGACACACACATTAATACACACACACACATCAGCCCACCAAGAACACACAACTGATGAACTTGTGTTTTGTGTGTCTACAGAACAGCTGTATGTCACAGCCTGTAGTGTATCTGGACGCTACGCTGGATCAGGAGCTGGCTAGCAGACTTACCGATGTTATCACCAAACACCAGGTAAAGTGCTGCAGAATAGAGTTAGAGATGTGCAGACAGAGGGTTAGATGGACTGATGAAAGATAATGAAAGAATACGTTGAAGTATATTGAGACAGATGTGGCTGATTTAGAAAGTAGCAAAAATGAAACCCAGTGCAGCTCTGAAAATGCAGTTACATTTTAGTGCCACCTGTTCATGGTTTGTCGTACCATAGGGTACACTCACTGACGATCGAACGCTCGCCAGTCACCACATCTACCCGTCACCTGCTTCTACAGAGGAAGGTCAGTTAAAGTTTGTGCATTGTGTGTTTGTTATCTTTTTAAATGTCTGGTACTTATTTAACTTGACACCATTTTTTCATACATGTCTTTTTTCTTCTTCAGATGAATGGATGCGTCCTGTCATGCGGAAAGACAAACATGTCTTGGTACACTGGGGCTTGCACCCTGACAGGTAATGCACAAGCACATGCATGCACACATAGATGTTCATACCAAAACATAATGTGTACCTATTGTGTCGTTTCTCACTTTTCAACAGTTATGACAGTTGGCTGTCCTCGAGTGATGTTGAAGGAGAGGTTGAAGAGCCACCACATTCAGAAAAGCCGTGGCGGGTTAGTACAGCAGCATGCATTCAAAGAACAACCACCTATGTATGCTATAACAGTCAACACTTTTTTTTCCAGCTACATTTACTATATTAAGCTACGCATCAATATTTTACACTTCAAAATGTTAGAGTACGCCGATTTAAACATAGTGTCAAATTAACGTTTTTGCTCACCTGCCAAGGTAGCCTGGTAGGAGTCAATTTACTGCAGAGCAGTGCAGTCTCTCACAGTGAGAGAGCTTATTTATCTATCTTATTTTACTTTTTACTTTTTTTAATAGCGCAATTCTTCTGTTTATGTACATGTTTTTATTTCACACTTGCTTTGGCAAGAACGTGAGTTTCCCATGCCAATAAAGCCCCATTAAACTGAATTGAACTGAATTGTATGGTAGTCAGCAGTTTCAGAACAGCAACAGACCATACTCTATATACATTATGGAGGCATTTATATGATATTTCAAACATTCAACAGGTAACTTGACAGGTAAAGCCTTTTGATTGAAGTCAATTTAACTTGCAATTGGTCATATAATGTGGTATGTGGGTGTGTCTGTCCATTTTGGACACTTGATGAAATGAACCACATTAATACTTACTTTGTGTGGGGGTGTGTGCTCCAGGTCCATGCTGGCTGGGTTCTGGACACGGATGTTTTCAACGAGTGGATGAACGAGGAAGATTACTGTGTGGATGAGAGGAATGTACCAATCATTCTCCGCCAGCGTATTCACCTCAGAGACGAACAGGTTTGTTCCAAGCTGTGGGCGACCTTGAGGGCTTGTGAGGGGAAAGGTGTTCTCAATTATAATTACATAGATCTTACCGTTTCCTAGTGGAACATGGAGGCAACCAGGAACCTTTAATTTTTAAAATTTGAAGAGTCTTTATCTGTGATGTTTCAGTTTATGATGCGGAAACTCTACCCTCTTGTTGCAGGACTCCAAATCGACCCCTGCCAAAAAGAGACGACGCTCCCCCTCTCCTCCCTCATCTGAAGGCAGGAAGAAAGGAAAGAAGGGGTAAGAAACAAAAGTTTTAACCTAACAGGAGGGTATACTTTGGCCCTTCAGTGTGCAGTCTCAGCATGGATTCTTGTGTGTGCACAGGAGAAGGCGTGGACAACAGGAGGAAGAGCCAGAAGAGGACTTGACCAAAGACATGGAGGACCCTACCCCTGTTCCTAACATGGAGGAGGTCATACTACCTAAGATTGGTAAAAACACAAAAAAACAGTGACTAGGAAATTGGCACATAAAAGTATATTACCCGTAAACCGTTCTTAATTTCATCTTTTTGCTCTTGTAGTCAACCTGAAGAAAGACAGTGAGAATACTCCTGTCAAAGGAGGGACCATGGCAGATCTGGGTAGGTTTACATGTGCTATATCTAATGTTTAAGAAGAAACGGAGCATGTGTAAATGTTCATTAGAAATTATGAAATACGATTGGTCTTGTGTGTGAATGAACCTGGAGTTTTCTCCGTTCTTTCATTTTTACTTGTTCAGATGAACAGGAGGATGACTTCCCTGGAAGGGTAAATATGATAATTACAGGAGGGTTGGGTAGTCTATATCAATTAGTGTCTTTAGTTTCAGTGTTATTAAATTTACTGTATTTACGTGTGTGTCTAGGAAGATGAGGAGGGGAGAGGGGAGATATCTCGCCTGTCAGAAGGAGAGGATAACATCACAGAACAAACCCATCATATCATAATACCAAGCTACACATCATGGTTCAATTACAACAGGTAAATAAAAAAAACACACACACACATAAACACAAACATACCCAACTTTATAGCCTAACCCCAAAAAAAAACCTTTCAATCCATGCATCCCAGCATTCACTCGATAGAGAAACGTTCATTGCCTGAGTTCTTCAATGGAAAGAATAAGTCCAAATCTCCAGAAATGTGAGTACTGCAGCCATTCAGACTTTACTATTCAATTCTTATCAGATGATGGAGATATCATCTCTAAAAGCATGATCTTTCTCTGCGCTGCAGCTACCTGGCGTACCGTAACTTCATGATCGACACGTACCGGCTCAACCCCCAGGAATACCTCAGTTCAACGTCCTGCAGGCGCAACCTGACTGGAGACGTCTGTGCTGTCATGAGGTATGCATCAGTGTGTGGGTGTTTGTGATCATGCAGTGGCTTCTGCATCTGCTAAATTAGGTGTAGTATGTGGGTGTTCTGATATGAACACGTTAACAAATTAAATCTGTAATGTTGTGAGGGACATGTGGTATGTGGTACTTAATGGGTCTGCAGTTCAAAAGAAGCTTTTATTTAACATGACACATGCTGATTTGTGTGTGTATTAGCGTATTTCCATCTGTAGTATAAGTATAATGAAAAATGTTCCGTGTTTTCAGAGTTCATGCGTTTTTGGAGCAGTGGGGTTTGATTAACTACCAGGTGGATGCAGAGAGCAGACCCCTCCCCATGGGACCCCCGCCCACCCCTCATTTCAACGTATTGGCTGATACACCGACCGGGCTAGCCCCCCTACAACACAAACCCCTGCAGGTAAAACACACACACATAGCACATGATCACAGGTGTATTTGAAATACATGTTTGTATCATCTGGAAAGCCTCCTAATATCTGGAAAGCCTCCTAATGAACTTTTACTCTTGCAGGTGTCAGCCTCACAGCACATGTTGAATTTTCCAGAAAAGAGCAGAGACAAGCCTTCAGACTGCCAGAACTTCGGTCTGCGCAGCGACATCTACGCTAGGAAACATCCTAAGGTCTCACATCGTAACAGTACAAACATACTGAAAACTACATCTTCATTTAAACACCCAATAGTTTGAATCTTGTTTCGTATACATCCTGATTCATTTTTGACATATTTATTTTACTAGTCTCTCATTTTAACAATTTCTGTAATTACACATTTAAAAAGTTGTAAATAGAATTTTTCTAAGATTGTTCTCATGACATCTGTCTCAGGCTAAAGGAGCAAGTGCAGGAAGGGAATGGACAGAGCAGGAGACGCTCTTGCTATTAGAGGTAAGACAGTCACTTCTGTTTTTGGCTTCCTTTCATAGATCTTACACATGAATCATTGCCTTCCTAAAAGGGAAATTGTTTGACTGATTTATGAGAATCTTTTACATAAGTTTTGCAACTTGTTCTGAACCTTCCCTGCTTCCTCTCTGTCTCCTCTTCTCCTGCGTCTCTCTCAGGCCTTAGAAGTCTACAGAGATGACTGGAACAAAGTGTCCGAGCATGTGGGCTCCAGGACGCAGGACGAATGCATCCTACACTTCCTTCGTCTGCCGATTGAAGACCCTTACCTAGAAGACTCTTCAGCCTCCCTCGGCCCACTGGCGTACCAGCCCGTGCCTTTCAGCCAATCAGAAAACCCTGTCATGAGCACCGTAGCCTTTCTGGCATCCGTGGTGGATCCACGGGTAGCATCATCCGCAGCTAAGGCAGCACTGGGTGAGAGGACAGAGAGAGGAGCGTTAATGTATGTGTAGTCTATAGCTGTGTCTCAATTTGGATACTTCAATTAGTATACTAAAAATGGAGTACACTACATGTCAAACTATGTGCTCAAATCAAACATGATCCGTTGAGCAAGTACCGAACCCAACATTTGACGGCTGCTGCTGCTGCTTTTTTAATGGTGAATTGTAACCGGGCGGATCATTTACACCATCATTTGTTTGTTCACTTGACTTCAATTCAATTAAATTAAAAGTGAATAAAAATGAACATACTTTCACAATCGCAACCTCTGCAGCTTCCTCGGCTGCCATTTTCACAAGTTTAGAAATGGGTTTGTGGTCCCTCCCCTTTCACTACGTAGCCAAGATGGCGACCGTTAAGTGTGAGAAGTGTCCAGCATTCTTCACTCAACTTTTGGACCACTATCAGTGTGCCATTCGGGTGCTTAATGCACTCAAAATAGCAAGTGTAAGTAAGGAAGGCTGTGAATTGAGACACGGCTTAGGTTATGGTTCTGAGATAGTAGTGTTTGTGTGTGTGTATAGTGATTCTACATCTTTGTCTTCAGAGGAGTTTTCCCGAGTACAGGAGGACTCCGTGGATAAGATCTCAGAAATGTCCAACCAGCCTGACAAAATAGGTAAGACACACAAATTAATCTAGTTCTCTGTGCTTTGTACAGTGCATCCCTAATTCTGTCTTCCTGTGTCCTTCAGAATCAATGGATTTAGAAAAAATTGAGACAAACTCCACCTCCCTTCAGGTGAAAAAGCAATAAGAGCATAGCGACAGTTTTATTGTATCTACTGGTGCTTTTTGTGGCTTACCCTGTGTGTGTGTGTGTGTGTGTGTGTGTGTGGATCTGTTTTAGGTCCCTGTAAGGATGGATGGACTCAAGGTGGAATCCACTGGAGCCACACTGGAGGGAGAACGAGTCAAAAGAGAAAATGCTGAAATGATGCTAGCAGAGGAGAGAGACGGTATGTAAACATGTACACTATACATATTTGTATGCATCTGGTATGTGATCTGTCCACATTAAAGAAGTTCTCTCTCTGATCCAGGAAGGGGAGATGACGACGAGAGCTTAGGGCGGCGGGAGGGAGACGGGGATGATGGGAGAGTGATGGAGCAGGATCTGGTGGAGGGCAGCGTTACCACGGCAGCAGCAGCCGCTCTAGCCTCAGCTGCCACAAAGGCCAAGGTAAATCCCGCCTTTCCACTCCAAAACGGACCAATCACTGGGATAAAGACAATTCACATGTTATTTTAAATAGAAGAGACTTTTTTTTCTGTTTTTTGTAGGGCTGCAGCTAACGATGATTTTAGTATTCGAAGCTTCGATAGATTATTTCAACGATTCATCGATGCGTCATTTATGAAATAGGCTACTTTTGCTTGGATGTGGCGGCGGCGGCTCGTGCAGACTACACGTCTTTCAGCGTCGGGCGATGGCCGTGCCGTTCCTGGACTTGTTGTTGTTCTCCTACAAAAGAACAAACGCACGAATGTCCATTTTCCACTGCTGGATGTAACCTTATATGTACCGGGAGGACATAACAGTGTTATGAATCTTCTCATCAACTCTTGGCAAGAAAGTATGTAGCAATGAAGTAAATCAGCTGTATCTAAGGTCTCGAGTCTCTGCTTTTCCTAGGAGATGTTCCCGCCCACAATCATAGCCAGCTGCTGTGATGAAAATAGTTCTTGCAACAATATAAACCTGTGGCGAGCATTTCAAATGTGTTTCTATTATGATGTGTAGTTAGGTGAATTGTCGTCCCACCCCTAGTTGCTGATCATTGATAAGTTGGTAGTTTTCATCCATTTAGTCTCTCCATGTCCCTCTTTGCCACGCTCTGTCACACCCAATCTAATCTACCATCCTCTCACCTCCTTTTCTCATCTTCTTCAATGTTTACCTTCTTTTATCTTTACCTCCACTCAATTTCTTCTTATCTATCTCATAGACTTACACCCAGTGCTTTTTGTACTTCTTTGCCTCACTTATTTGTAGCATTTGGCAGCAGTAGAAGAGAGGAAGATCAAGTCCCTGGTGGCTCTGCTGGTAGAGACCCAGATGAAGAAGCTGGAGATCAAGCTGAGGCACTTTGAGGAGCTGGAGACCATCATGGACCGTGAGAAGGAGGCTGTGAGTGAACATAGTATCTGCCCTAAAAAAAGAATAATGAAACCTCTTCATCATCAAACCCATGCGCTGCATAGCTAGTTTTTGCATTTATTCATTTCATTTATATCCAGAAGCAACAGTAACATGCTCAAAAACCAGTCGGTATCATTAATACTTTGTGTCTGTGTGGGTAATGTGCAGCTGGAGCAGCAGCGGCAGCAGCTCCTGTCAGAGAGACAGACCTTTCACACAGAGCAGCTGAAACAGGCAGAGATGAAGGTTCGCCAGCAGAGGGAGCAGCAGGGGCAGCTGGGATACACAGTGCAGCATTCAGGTCTGCATTCATTCTTGCAACTCACTGTACTGAATTAATCCAGTGACATCCATCCATCCATCGTCAACCGCTTATCCTGCGTCCAGGGTCGCGGGAATCCAGTGCCACTCAGTTCTTAATTTCTTTTCTGTTAAATCATTGTTTGTACCTACCCTTTAACATCTATAGTTTTCTTGTTATATTTTAGCCCCGCCTCCTCCTTCAGGCCAGTCCATGCCCAATCGGATGATGCCTGGTGGAGGAAATGCCCAGGCAATGGCCGCTCGACACCCTGGCGCTCCCAATGGCATGTGTGAGTATTCTTTACTGTTTCCATTGGTTACTGATATGTGCTATGTTAGTCTCATTATGTGTGTGTGGTGAAACAAACATCCTGTGTTTCTGCCTCAGACCCGTCCTCGCAGCCTGATGGGATAACACCAGCTCAGCCGGGTGCTCCAGCATCGAGTCACAGCTGAACTGACCAGAAAACAAGACACACAAACATACACACCAGTCCTCCATCAACCAGAACACACAGATAACGATATTCAGGAAGAACTGTTAAGAAAATGAAGTCTGAAAGTCTTCAGTAGCGACATGTTTATAGACTGAAAGACACACAAGCACATAGACACAGTTGATTTGTATTTGGTCAATGGCTCAGTCCGTCTTATATCTGTGAAATATTTGTGCTCTGACGTCAGAGTTGAGAAATCTGAAGATTGAACTCAACTCATTAAAGTTGTTTTACATGAAACTAAAACGTGTCGTATTTTCTAGTTCAGACCTTTTGTATTGTGTCTCTGCATGCTTCTGTCTGTGTGTTTGTTTTGCTTCCAGTAATGGGTGTTTCTTCATGGAACATTTACAATTGCTCAGCAGTTGCACAACAACATTCAACTTAACTTTTCATTTCCCCGTGCCCCTCTGAGAGTGTGAAAACTTTGGAATACCTGGAAGTTCATTGAGGGAATCCAGTTACATTCATTTCTGTTTTCAATTAAATAATTCATATTCACTCAACAACTTTTCTAAAAGCAAATGACATTTGTCTAAGATATGTTGTGTTGCGATACCTCCAAATGTAAAAGTTACATTGTTCCTGGGAAATGACAACAACAAGAAAGATCACTACAAGATTGTCCTCAACGTTACTTGACATCTAAAAGAAATCTCACTGATATAATTTCCTCACATATACAATGGAGTCCTAAGTCGAGAGAGTTAACATAACCCATAACTGTTTATGCTCCAAAAAGGTGCACTTTCTCTTGTTTCTGGCAAGACAAACTTACTTTGAATCTGATAAAGTTAAGGTTGGGAAACGATCTATTAAGCAGAAGCAGAGACACTATACAGGCTGTCTAGTGATAAACATGATGTCACAACTCAAAGTGTGCCCTGCCAAAATGGTAAAGAAGACCATTAAACAGGCTCTGACAAACTCAAAGGTTTAGAGGTATCCTGTTTACACACCTCCAGAATGTTGTCTGTCAGCCTGAGGTGTCATCTGTGAGCACCAACTCCCATTTGCATTTACACTGTCTCAGTAGGCTACCATAGCTTCAATGATGTCTTCAAAATGTTTTAAATGCAGCCGACAGTAAGGATTGTAGATGTATTGCATAGTTATGATTCCACAGATGCTTTAACTCCAAAGGAATGAACTTTTCAGTCACTCTCGTCAGTCACGCTTTTTTCCCCCCTTAAAAAATAATTATTGATTCTTGAAACTGATATTGTGGAAGTGGAACATATTCCGTAGTGACATATAAATATGGATATAAATAGCTTAACTGTATATGTTTGTTTTATTTTATGTTGCCCCATCCTAAAACGTTACGTTCTGCGTGTGTAGCATAAAGGCACTAAGAACTTTTATTTCACAACCTCTGTTGTATAACGATAAATAAATCGCCTTGATCCTTGATGATTGATCTTTAGGCTATGTCCCGTAAGGTCCTGTGTTGGGGTAGTGTTTGCGGTCCGTGTGTTCTCTCCGTCATTCTGTCTCTCGCGGTTGGAGAGGTGTCGGGGAAGGGTGCACCAGTTCCTGCAGTGACAGCCGCTGCAGAACAGTGCAGCTGATTAGCCCCAGTTGGACTCCGGTGAGCTAGACCAATCAGTAATACTGTCTCGTTTTAAGGGTAGGGGATTTTTCAGGGCCCTGTTTCAGAAAGCGGGTTTAGTGAAAACTCTTGAGTAAGTTGAGCCCGAGATGAGGGAAACTCTGGGTTTTCGGTTTCAGAGAGCGAGATCAGATAATCTAGGTCTGTAACCCTGCGAACTTAACCTGCTCGGGAGGAGGATACTTCAACTAACGCTGAGTTTCTTTCTGACTCCTCCCCTCCTGCTGAGCCTGAAGCGGCCGTCTGACATTTCCTCATCCAAAGTGTCGATATCAAAGCCTAGCACATAGCCTATATGAACGCAATGGCGTTTTTAGAAACATCGAAATCACGGTTAAATAGTTTAGGCCTATTAGTTGTTTTTTTTGTTTTTTAACCCAAACATGATCTTGAACATGACAGCTTTTATGATCAATCTGTCATCGATGTATGGACAGAGAGTTATCGTTGGACATCGGAAATTTATCCTCAGCACAGAATAAAATCTATAAGCTACACTGTCCTTTATAACTCAGTGACTCTGGGGACATTAAGGCGGCTGTCAGGTTGGCAACAGTTGCACAAAAACACTTACCATGCGCTGCAGTACTGTTTAAACTGATCTGTATAAAACTGATCAATGAACGGTAACCTTTCATAATGTGGTCGCACAGATTGAACATTCTTATTGTAGTTATCAACTGGATGTGAATATTTCTGAGTGAGGATGACTGGTGCAGCTGAAACAAATAGGCTAGTTTAAAAGTGAGTTTTTCATATCTGCTGATAGTCTGAATGTGTTTTGACAGCATTTCATTTTTTTTTTTTTTTATTTAGAAGGGACCATGTGCAATTAATAACATAAATGTAAACATTTGATGCATTACACCAGAGTTAGCCTTAGGCTAATTTACATCTGCAGTCCCCAAATACAAATAAATACAAATAAATACAAATACATACAATATAAATATCAACATTATTCAAAAGTACACGACATATCAAACATAAAACATCAGACATTGTTTAAGAGCATATATCATGTACTTAATGCCCTTCACTGGCGCACACACACACACACACACACACACACACACACCACAATCACAACATACAATGGTACGCCAACACCCAACCCCTTCTCAACCCTTACGTCAACCCTACAATAAGAAGGTGAATGTGAGTGAAGGAAAAAATTATATTACCCACTGACAAAATGGTGGGTGCATTGTTGTGAAAGTTTTAGATGTTTTTTTAAGTTATCTTTAAAGACCCCAAACAAGTCACAAGTTTTTAAATCATCAAATCATGATCAAGATTTTATTTATGTAACATAGATGTCTAAAACTTCAGTCAGTTTGAACTTAGACACATTTTCCACTGCAAAAAAAATCATTGATAGCCATATAGGCCTAGGCTACTGAGTCGGACTGTCACTTTACAATCACAGGTCCATGAGTAGCCTAAACTATGTAGTAATCTGTTCGATTAATATTTTCATCTTCAGTTATTGCCACGGGCATTTATTCCTGTCAGGTTACAGCTGAATAAACAGGCCTGTAACTATTTAAAATGAATAACAGGCTGTAGGAGAATCCCAGCACTTTATCATTCATTAAGAAAATTCCAGTCTGCTAAATGATGAATGAGCAACGCTGTATAAAATGTAATCGATCCTTCCTCCACTCCTGCGTTTAGAGCCAATCATGGTCCGCGTTGACACGCATTCATATTTCTAGCTACACCCGATTAAAATGGAGGCTCTGCCTTTATTTAGGCTACCCGTTGCCATGGTGAATCGTAGTATCGGAGCTCCATTGATGATGGCTTTTTTTCATCCCCACGCACGCGCTTCCAGCAGGTTCAACATACTCAGAGCTGACTGAACTAATTCTAAACACCTGTTCTGAAACCGGAAACTCGGAGTTTGACAGCTCAGAGTTCAGGTTTATACTCAGAGTTTTGAACCTGCTTTCTGAAACGGGGCCCAGGTGGGCTCTTGCCACAGACAATTGATTGACGTGTAGGCTACTAATCTTGTCTCTTTTTGTTATTTCACAGACGCCCCTTTTTTGTAATAATGATTAGTACCCTACTTTGCCTATCCCCTAATCATCTCCATTGAAGGTCATTTTCCGTTTTGCTGTCTGATCATGATAAATTTCTGTTAAACTTTAACCTGTGTCACCTGCTTGACTTTCCACCCCAGCAATTTAAATCTAACTGTTAGTCCTACATCCACTGAAAGTCCTCAGTAGGCTATCATTCGCCCCAAACACAAAGAAGTCTCTTCAGAAAAGGAGAGGGAAACGGTCAGCATCTCAGTCATGACAATATTTCATGTTATTATATTTCATGTATAATTGTAATAACTTTGGTAATCTTCTGACTTTTTTTATTTAATGCCATCATCAGGTCATACTTTTCATTTGTGCTATAGTGTACACACTGAATACCTGCAAACCATATGACTCAATGTACATGTGCAGCCTCACAGAGCCAATATCTGACTCAAATACTGAAAAAGCTTGAACCTCATGAGAATGTTACTTTGTTTGAATATGCAATGTAAGCACTGTTTTTTTATTGTATTTTTAATGGCAACGCAACCATTAATGCAGCTCAAAAAACAACTTACCTACACACAGAACCCTATATCACCTTGAAGGTAAAATTACTTACGCAATCAAATCCATCCTCAGTTATTTCTCCTAACAATAGTATTCCAGGGCCAGTATCATTCAGATGTGAAGTTTGGTGTTTACCTTTGGCTTTGACTGTCTCAGCTCTTCCTGTTTGGCTGCCTGAAGGGGTGTGGTTCAGCACATTCCAGCAATTCAAAAACAATAACTGAATATCCTAAGTCTGCCATTATCCTGTTTTTACAGTATTGGAGGAAGTACTTACATCCTTTAGCCCACTTATGTAAAAATAGCTGTAGCCAAGTAAAAGTCAGGAATTAACTCTTTAGTAAAAGTACACATGTATTAGCAAAAGAAATTACCCATATTAAAACACTCACATTTCAGAACGATATTATGTAATGTCTCTTTGGATTGTAATTAATGATGAAAAAAGCTGTATGTTTCTTTACATTTCTTTGTTTCTTTAGACAACAAAAGTAAAACGTTTTCTTTTTTTTTTTTCAACAGACCAAAATTTTCTTTTGTGCATCTGCTAAAATACTGGACCTGAACTTTACATGCAAGAATTTATTAATTCACCCACTTTTATATATATTACTTATTTAGCCTATATTCATAAAACAATTGATAAGTGTGATGCAGACTCACAGGACAAAGAGAGAGATTTTATTTTTTTTATTTCATTTATTTGATGAACTATATGAATTTAATTGATTTTTAAAACACAAACGCACACTTTTACTATTTTATTTATTTGATGGGCTGTATGAATTTTATTCATACTGTTAAACACACACACTCATTTACTGGTTTTATTGTTTATTGATTTTTATTTAGACACATTTACTGTTTTATTTATTTAATAAACTGTATGACTTTAATTGTTCTTTTGTATTTTCCTTGATGCTTTGACAATACTGTTCTGATATAAACAAGGGTGTCACTTTGTGTTGAAAAGTGGTGGGGACATGGGGTACAATCAGTAACTTGTTTTTGTTTTTTAGCTTAAGCTTTTTTTGGACAATGCACATTTCTTCTGTATTTCCATTGCATGTTTTCTTAATGTGCAAATAAACCTTTCTAAAGGCATTTTTATTTGTTATTTAACTGCAAGCTATTTCATAATTTCAGAAAGTTTTTTCACAAATTATGCTTTGTGGTGTGGACATGTCCCCAGCATGCCCAGTGTAAATGACACCTGAACTACACTGCAGAAGCCACTTAACAGTGACAGATCTGTGTTATATATGCTCATCTCCTCTAAACGTCTGTATCTGCACTGCATTATAATAAATTATGATGAACTTGTCGTGGGTCACATCTCTCTCTCGTCCAGGTGCTGTCTCTCCCTCTTCATCTCCTTGCAGTTTTCATGCATTAGTTCTGTATTGCTGTAAAGTATGTTGATGTTCAGGTTTACCCACATAGTAGAGAGACTCCAAGTTTGCTGTAAGTAAGAATCTGATTGAAGGCAGGTCTCTGAGTGTGCTTGCATTGCGTGGTCTGTATGTGTGCAGGTATGCTTATGAGATCCAATTGATCTTCAAATGATGGAGACCTTTTCCCTGCTTTTACTAAAATGACTGACGCTAGATACAGATTATTATAGAATTAAAGATGTCTGTGTAGTGTGTGAGTGTATGGTGAAGTTGGTATAGGAAACGTAAAGCAAGGTCTATAAGATCCTGGATACAGCAGGAACCAACAGTGAACTTTCATTCAACAGTCGTGTTCTTGGACTTCAGTCTTGATAGAGCGCAGTTGTTGACCTCACACACCGTGTCAGCGGTGGGGCACTGATATAAAATGAAACACACATCAATAACCAAGACAAGGGTGTCTATATATCCCACAAAATGAAGCTTCAGGTTACAAGTACTGGAACTCAACTGTACTGAATGGCAGAGAGGGCTTTATCAGGTTGAGTCATTTTTAAACAAGATATCACTCAACTCAAAATATGCCCCACTAATACAGAAGACTATTTACTGTAATAGTAACTGAATGTTGGATGTCAGCCCGAGGAAACTGAGGCTAAAACTGTGACAAAGTGGAGATTCATCTGTGAGCTCCAACTCCAGTTTGCATTTAGGCTAAACTTTATCAGCACCACCATAGCTCCATTTATGTATTCAAAATATTTTATATTTTAAGTATCTATGAACTTTTAGTTAAAATAAATATTGTTAATGTCAAAAATGCACTTCAAAACCACAGCCATCTTTGTTTTATTTGCAGAGTGATGACTCCATTGAGGCTTTTGCAGTTAACTCCAGAGGAATAACGTCGTCTGTCAGTTCTGAAATTCTTTGTTCTACAAAAAAGACAAAAAGATGTATGGACACTTGAAACTCGTATTGTGGAATGTAACATGTTTTAATATTTAAATTGATCATTAAATAACAGCTTCAGATTGCTCAGATTGAGTGTGAAGTTTGGTGTTTACTTTCAGTTTGATGTATTTCAACCCTTCCTGTGTGGCTGCCTGAAGGGCTGTGGTTTAGCACATTGCAGCAACTCAAAAACAATAACTGCATATGCTATGTTTGCTATTTAGTGTTCATGGTGTCCTGTTGGTAAATACAGTATAAAGTCACTACTCTGTGAACACTGCTGCCTTGCATAATTTTGCGAGTTAATCTAATTTTACCTCAAATTCAAAAACCAAACTTTCAAAATCAGGGGGAAAAAACATTGTTTTGATTGTAGATTTATGATTCAAGGGTGCTTTTGTGCCGTCATGTCCAGGGGAATGAACCATCAGTTATTTCCTATAAAAAACTAAACAAAAAAAGTACAATAAACCAGATATTGTGGAAGAGTAACATGCTTAAATATTTAAATTCACATTTTAATGTAGTGCATTTTATTTCTTGTTTTAAAGATTGCTGAGCCACTTACTAGCATAGACACACACGGCCACTGCCACGATGAAAAGTGCTATTATCCATAAACCATCTATCACAACGTTTCCAAAAGGTGATAGATATTTTCTGAAAAAGAAGAGAGAAACAATCATCTATACTCAATCAGTATATAATACAATATTTAATTTTATTTATGCCATAACATTTGGTACAGACAGTTCCCCCTTACTTGATATAACTTTAGTGATCATTTGATTTTTCATTTAACACCATCCGGTCGTATTTTCTATTTGTACTTTAGTCAACGACAAAATATCTGCAAAACTAATGACATTTACATCAGTCTCAACATCATTGGTCTTTTGTGTTTTGTACTAATTAGCAAATGTTAGCATGCTAAGACACTGAGCACAGGAAGTTAAACATTATACCTGTAGACTCAGACACGTCTAAATCAGTTTAAATGAGACCATGAAATTACATTCAGTTACATCACTAAACTTATGTGACAGTAATTGAATCGAAGCATGTATGAGTATTGTATACTGCTGTTTGTCTGAATATCCAATGTCATGTAAGTACATTTCCCATTAATGCTGCTTAAAAATAACCTTATTAGTGTCTTTATCACTCAGCTGCCTACAAAAAGAACTAGGTCAATAACACTTAGTTAAAGGTAAAATTACTTACGCAGTCAAAGACGGTGTCTGTTTTGTGTTTTGTTCCCATTTTGTTTTCATCTTTGCCAGGAAATTTGAGTTATCAAGTTGTTCAATAATGCTCCTGATTTTTGAGTTCTCACGGTTGACGTGTATCCTTTGGGGTTTCTGTCTTTCCTGTGTGGCTATAGGCCTACTTGTCAACCCTCCCGATTTTCCTGGGAGACTCGAGTTAGGCATTGCCATCTCCTGGTTTCCTCTCGAGGCAGACAAACTAAGTTGTTCAATAATGCTCCTGATTTGTGAGGCCTCACCAATGTTTTCATGTTTCTGTCTTTCCGGTGCAGCTGTCTGAAAACCTTTGTTATGTGACATTGCAGTGATTCAAAAGCAACTAGCAGACTGCACTCACAGAGTGTAGATCTCAGCCAGATGTGCCTGGAGGCATGTGGGTGGGAAAGAGGGAGTGCAGGTCCCGCCTTTGTAAGGACCCAGAATTACATAGGCTACAAGAATTTAATAATCCACCCACCTTTGAAGTAAATGACTTAGACCATATGGCTAAAAACATTGATAAGTGTGATGCAAACTCAGAGACAGATACATCTATATATTTAGAGAGATGGGTGCGAATATGGACAGAAGCATCAATTGTTTGATCATGAAGCCTAATATTACAATGCAGTTCTGTTTTTTTTTAGTTAGACTTGAATATCTCTTAATAGTGACCAGTGTTGGGCAAGTTACTCAGGAACTGTAATAAGTTACTTTTTACTTATTACTGGGTTATGACCCAGCTCTAAGGCCGCAACAAGGAATGAAGATGCTAGTGTAACTTAAGCATAATCAAATTTATTAAAGCAGTCAACAAAAAGAGTAAAGATTTGGCGTGGAAATCAGAATCAGTAGTGTAGGGAGATGCCTGTGTGCAATGTTTGATACAGTGCATGTTGTCTGTGTGAAAACAAAACAAAGCAGAGCAGCAATGCAGCAGAGCTGGGAGGAAGGTAGAGGAACAAACACCGGCGTCTGGGTTGGCAGGCTTTAATACACGTCACTTCCTGTGTCCTCAAGGTGGCTCTAGAGAACACCTGCTAACTATATGTTGTATACCAGTACATAAAATCTGGACCACAATGAAAAAAAGTCATGTAAATCAAATGATCATTGTCACACATGGCTTACTTCGTGTTGCCAGTAGGTGGCACTATCACTATAACTGAATATTGGCACATGGAAGTGTTCAGGGCAGGACACATCGATGAACACCTTCTAGACAAATCCAACAAAGGTTAAAATGAAGGGCAACTGGACTTGGTTTGAAGCTACTGGAAGACGTTTCGTCCCTTATCCAAAGGACTTCTTTAGTTCTGACTGACTGGCAGGGAAACTCAGCTATTTAACCTCAGTGGGATCGTTGGCCCGGGTCATCGATACCGCTGGTTCGTTAGTGTTCCTTGTTGCTGTGACGACAGTCGTTACATTCGTTAAGACTACCTGTGGCCAAGACTGAACGACCATCGTTGGTATCTTCACCTGAGGCCAATAGGTTACGTTTGTTGAGTTTCCTGGGATAAGTGGTGGCGTAGACCCCCTCCCCTGTTCAATGACGGCTTCTCGACCCTGGTGCAGATGGCTTCCTTGACACCTCTTTCAAACCATCCATCTTCTCTGTCTAAAATGTGCACCTGGTGGTCCTCAAACGAGTGTCCTCTGTCCTTCAGATGTAAGTAGACAGCAGAGTCTTGACCTGAGGAGTTGGCCCTTCTGTGTTGAGCCATGCGTTTGTGTAGTGGTTGTTTAGTCTCCCCAATATACAGGTCTGTGCATTCCTCACTGCATTGGACCGCATACACTAGATTGCTTTTCTTGTGTTTGGGTGTGCGGTCTTTGGGGCGTTTGAGGACCACCAGGTGCACATTTTAGACAGAGAAGATGGATGGTTTGAAAGAGGTGTCAAGGAAGCCATCTACACCAGGGTTGAGAAGCCGTCATTGAACAGGGGAGGGGGTCTACGCCACCACTTATCCCCCACTTACAATGCTGTCCTTTCATCACTTCCCAGGAAACTCAACAAACGTAACCTATTGGCCTCAGGTGAAGATACCAACGATGGTCGTTCAGTCTTGGCCACAGGTAGTCTTAACGACTGTAACGACTGTCGTCACAGCAACAAGGAACACTAACGAACCAGCGGTATCGATGACCCGGGCCAACGATCCCACTGAGGTTAAATAGCTGAGTTTCCCTGCCAGTCAGTCAGAACTGAAGAAGTCCTTTGGATAAGGGACGAAACGTCTTCCAGTAGCTTCAAACCAAGTCCAGTTGCCCTTCATTTTAACCTTTGTTGGATAACTATGACCTGGATGACTGAGAATCTTCATAGACACTTCTAGACAAATGTGATCAACATCAGTTTTTTGCTGTGCAATCTAAAGGCAGTGATGATGAATAGTTGTGCTAAGGGTTGTCCATGGCGTGAAACAGAAAGTTATTGTAATTTTCAGTGTACATGCTCACATCTGTACCAAACTTTACAGTCCCGCCCTGAATAAATCTACAAGCCAATATTCACCCAAAGTCATAGCGCCACCTACTGACGGGGACCTTAGTGGACACAGGAAGTGATGTTCAAGTCCTCTGTGCGCAGTCCCAAGCATGTGACAATTCTGTCTGTGGCTTCTCGTGCAAGAGCCCGTTGCTTGCAGCTTTAATTTATGAATTGAATCCACTTTCCTGGAACAATAATTAACCTTAGGAGTCAACAAACAGCCAAACTGAAAACATTGCAGCCTGTCAAACCAGATGAAGCTATACAGTTAGTATAGGCTATGGATAGGCCTATACAGTATTAAAAAAATAAAAAACAATGAAGGCTCTTACAACTTTTTAACTAATAGCATAGGCTATTCATTCAACAGCAGCAAGGAGTAGGCCTAGCTTATGTTTTTTTCAAAACTTACAGCCTAACAACTGGCTGAAATAAAAAATAAAGCACTCCAGACTTTTTATTAACTAATGTTTTTCTGCACATGCATTTATAATTGCAGTATGCAGTGTTTACTACTTAAGGTCAATCTCTCCCAACAAGTGCACGCATCACTGGCAATAATGGCACCTGCACCAGAGTTTCCATAGCCTAACATTGCTGTGCTGCTTTAGTAGATGCTTCAATTAATTAGATGTAGATTTTTTTTGTGGTTGAAAGCTTTTTGCTGGTCGCACAAAGTTTACGACGTATGTCAATGTTAAAACTGTGACACAATAATGGCAGTACTTACAACTCCCTTGTTCTCCATTCTTCCTTTCGTTTTTTTGGACACTCGACTTGAACAACATAAGGTCCGGCTTCTCGAACTGCCCGTGACCTGCTGCACAATCACACACAACAAGGACAAGAAAACAAGTGACTTCTGGTAACGCAGTAAGGCAGTGTTAGTTGGATTAGTAACTGTATTACTAGTGTTTTGGAAGAAGTAGTACTTTGCAAAGTTATTGGGAAAATAAATAATACATAAAATATGTAATAAATAATATTACACTAATTTGTTACTGTAACTTGTCCTGGTGCTGTTTCTCCTTTTTTCGTTATGGTGAGTGCACTGGGATTCAGAAGCATACAGTGGACAGGTTACACAGGGATGTTTATTGAACAAGAAACAATGTGCTAGTGATGTTTCAAGGGGCAGAGGATGAGAGCTGGCAAGCAGGTGAGACCCAAATCCAAAAAATGATCACTGGACACAGTGTCAGACAGATTTACCCAAGGCAAAAGCGATGACCTGAGGCGGGACAAAAAATCAACATCACACACACAACAACCTGTGTGTGCAGGTACATGTGCGATTAAACTGATCATTACAATGAAAGGGGGCTCGTTCTGTTGTGTTTCTCTGTGCAGTCTGCTGTCCGCTCCAGGCTCAGTGCTCCAGCATATAAAAAGTAATAGGCCTAATTTTTCCAAGCTTTGTCTGAGGGAGACTTTAACTTCTGGTGAATCACATTCTTCATATTTACACTGCTGAACTGATGCTTCTGATGAAGCAGATGCTTGTGCGTAAGTGGGTCAGAAATGTACTTGCTCAAAGTAAGTTTTTTCTTGCCCCTAAACAAAATGTTTTATTAGTATTCTTCAAATAATAAGACTAAATTTAATTGTTGTATTTAATCTTTATAAATAATAGGGTAAATTAATCAGAAATTAAACAAAAAGATGGGATGTGTTAATTAGAATGTTATAGAGGTGGTAGTAAGTGGATTTTGTTATCTTTGGACAGAGCTAAGCTTCCCCGTTTCCAGTTATTGTGCAGAATTAAGCTAACCCACTGCTGGATGTAACCTGTACTGGGTGGACATGAGAGTAGTACCAATCTTGTCATCAACTCTTGGCATTAAAGAAAATGAATATATTTCACCTAAACAGAAAATCATCATCATCATCAATGATCATTGATAAGTTGGTAGTTTTCATCCATTTAGTCTCTCCATGTCTCTCTTTGCCACGCTCTGTCACACCCAATCTAATCTACCCTCCTCTCACCTCCTTATCTTTTTCTCTTTCTCAGTGTTTACCTTCTTTTTATCTTACCTCCATTTATTTTCTTCCTTCTTAACTGTCACATGCACTTAGCACCCAGTTCCTTACTCATTTATGGTGTCTCTTTTATTCTAACTTCCTCCATCTTTGCCTTACGTACTTGCAGCACTTGGCTGCATGTAGAAGAGAGGAAGATCAAGTCCCTGGTGGCTCTGCTGGTGGAGACCCAGATGAAGAAGCTGGAGATCAAGCTGAGGCACTTTGAAGGAGGAAATGCCCAGGCAATGGGCCCTTGCCAACCTCCCAATGGCATGTGTGAGTATTCTTACACATGCCATTACTGCTTCCAGTAATGGGTGTTTCTTCATGGAATTTCAAATTGCCCAGCAGTTCCACATTCCACGTTCCACAACATTAAACTTAAAACGTTTCATTTCCGTGCCCCTCTGAGAGTGTGGAAACCTTGGAATACTTGCCCTATCATTTGGGAATCCAGTTACATTCATTTCTGTTTTTAATTAAATAATTTATATTCACTCAACAACTTTTCTAAAAGCAAATGACACAGGTAGCATTTGTCTAAGATGTGTTGTGTTGCGATATCTCCAAATGTAAAAGCTATGTTGTTCCTGGGAAATGACGACAACAACAGAAAAGATAAACACAAGATGTCCTCAATGTGACTGTAATTTATTGAAAACATCTGAAAGAGATCTCACTGAGATAATAATTTCCTCACATATACAATGGCATATCATTCTACTTCTAACTTGAGGGAGTTATAGTGAGTATAACTGTTTATGCTCCAAAAGGTGGACTTTCTCTTGTTTCTGGCGAGACAAACTTACTTTGAATCTGATAAGGTTAAGGTTGGGAAACGATCTATTAAGCAGAAGCAGTCTTGTTCAGTAGAGGAGGGAATGCTTGTGACCATCCTGAATGATATTAAAGATACATTCAAGGGGTTTTGCATAATTTTTTTTCATCAGCATGTTCCCCAACTGATGAAGCCATTACCTCTTCTTGATGAGGCAGAGTTATCCAATCTAATAAAGGCATTACCTTCCTTTAAATCACCTGGATGGCTTTACAGCAGAGTTCTTGAAATGCTACATGGCTGAACTTATGCACCTGATAATGCAGATGCTCGCAGGAACTTTAAGAGAAGGAAAACTGACACCTTCTTTATCACAGGCCATCATTCCCTTTATTTTTGAAGGATGAGGGTCGATGTGACTGTAAAAGATTCAGACCAATGTAGCCCCTTAAGGATTTATATTCTTGAAATGAAACTATTTGCTTAGACTGTGGTGGAAAATTGTGTATTTTCTTAGAGAAAAATTAACAAATAAAAAAACATTAAAACAAACAGTTGCCTTTGTTATTTATTAAAATGAGAAACGCAAAGCAAGTGCTCCAGGCTAAAGGACACAGCTATGTATATGACAAAGAATGATACATTTACAGCAATGTTTGGGCTTTCACCACACATTAAATTGAACTGAAGTTCAGCCGTTACAATATGCTTGAGCTTTAGATATCGGCACAACCACGAGACCTTCTTCTTAACTAACAGTAACTGAAACTAGACATAGTCTCCTGTCTGGTGGTTACCTTGCAGCTATAGGCACACCTGTTCTCCCCAACAATAAAACAGATTACCAGACTCTGTCATGTGCTTCAGTGGATGTTATACAAGTCATATAGAAAACTTGAAAAATGGGTAATACAAACCGTGCAAATTATATAATAAAATTTGTACAAAATTCCAAACTCTTAGATCATTTGGGGGCAGATGTTTATGACATGGATAGAGTTTCTCTATAATGAACCAGGCAAAAAAGAATACTTCCTTCCTGTTTCACATTTAGGCAGAGACACTAGACAAGTGATATTAGATTAGATTAGATTCATTATTTTCCTTTTCATGAAATTTGTTTCCACCATCTATACCTACATTACCTCACATGAACATACCTAACAACATACTGTGTATCAGTACATTTCATACACAAATTGACAATAAACCAAATATACTTTTTACTTAGCTTATACTTATACTTTTGTTAAATAGTGCTATTGCAGAGGGGATAAAGCTCCTGCTATAGTGAGCCTGTTTCTATGCCAGGGATCTATATCTACAACCTGATGGTAGAGTCAAGAATGTATATACATGATATCACATATCAAAGTGTGCCCTGCCAAAATGGTAAAGAAGACCATTAAACAGGCTCTGACAAACTCAAAGGTTTAGAGGTATCCTGTTTACACACCTCCAGGAATGTTGTCTGTCAGCCTGAGGTGTCATCTGTGAGCACCAACTCCTGTTTGCATTTACACTGTCTCAGTAGGCTACCATAGTTTCAATGATGTCTTCAAAATGTTTTAAATGCAGCCGACAGTAAGGATTGTAGATGTATTGCATAGTTATGATTCCACAGATGCTTTAACTCCAAAGGAATGAACTTTTCAGTCACTCTCGTCGGTCACGCTTTTCTTTTTCCCCCTAAAAAAATAATTATTGATTCTTGAAACTGATATTGTGGAAGTGGAACATGCTTTGATATTTGAACTTGACATTAAAATATAGTGCAGCTTATTAATTTCATAGACAAAGCTGTTGTATAACGATAAATAAATCACCTTGATTCTTGAGCCTTGATCCATGATACATGGTGATTGATCTTTGATACCTGATTTTTTATTCTTGAAATGAGTGTACACTACCGTGCCTATTCCCACCAGCACTGCAGTATTTAATAAAGCAAGAATGGATGTACTCCCACTGAAAGTCCTCAGTATCATTCCCCCCAAACACAAAAAGAACCCTTTTCTGAAAAGGAGAGAGAAACAGTCAGCATCTCAGACATGACAATATTTCATGTTATTCGTATCGTGATGAATTGTAATAACTTGGGTAATCTTCTTTTTATTTAACTCCATCGTCATACTTTTCATTTGTACTATAGTGTACACACAAAACATATGACACATACTAATCAATGTACATGTGCAGCCTCACAGAGCCAATATCTGGCTGTGAGGCTGCACACAGCCTCATATTTTCTGCATATTTTCTAACAATTCTTAAAGCTTGAACCTCATGAGAATGTTACTTTGTTTGAATATCCAATTTAAGCACTGTTTTTTTATTGTATTTTTAATGGCAACGCAACCATTAATGCAGCTCAAAAAACAACTTACCTACACACAGAACCCTATATCACCTTGAAGGTAAAATTACTTACGCAATCAAATCCATCCTCAGTTATTTCTCCTAACAATAGTATTCCAGGGCCAGTATCATTCAGATGTGAAGTTTGGTGTTTACCTTTGGCTTTGACTTTCTCAGCTCTTCCTGTTTGGCTGCCTGAAGGGGTGTGGTTCAGCACATTCCAGCAATTCAAAAACAATAACTGAATATCCTAAGTCTGCCATTAGCCTGTTTTTACAGTGATGGAGGAGGTACTTGCTGTACACCCTTTAACCCACTTACAGTTTTTCTCAGATGTTTTAGTACATTTGTCAGCTCAGAAATGAAATTCTCAAAAATAATTGTTCAACCTCCACATAATCTTGTCACTTGTGCACATCATAAAAGCAATATGTACAATTGTAAGCTGTTTCCTACATTAACAATTGCTTATGTCATGTTGATTGCAAATTATTACAGCCTACTTTATGTAGAATTGGCAGACCCCCATTTAAGTTTATTGCATAAGTCATTACATGTATAATGGTTGAACATGTTGTCAAAGTCAAGGGATAGATAGATAGATAGATAGATAGATAGATAATCTGTCAATCACATTTTCTATACATGTCTATTAGACTTTTTTTGTAAATGTCTCCTGAATTGATGAAGATATGTGTTGTCATGTGGATGAGAATCTGTGACCCGACAGACAGAAACATCATTCAAAGGGGTGTTTCCCATGTTTAAATTTTAATTTTGTAATTTCTACAGTTGTGCTACGCAGTGCTGTAAAACAGTGTTGTCTTCTTTTTTTCTGCATCACAATGACATGCTCTGTCAACAAATTACAGAACAAACACTAAAGGCGTAACTGTAATTCTTGCAATGTATAACTTTATATTGTTGAAATTGATATGCCATATTGATAGTACAGCCTTGTGTATTTTCAATCACTGCCAAAAAAACCTTAGCCATAGTGTACATCAGAAAATATTTACAGACTACAGTGTTACGTTGATAACATGACTAAACATTTTGACTATCTTGTTCGTAAACAATGACACAAGGACTTGTCATTCTGATGGCACTGACAAATTCACTGACCTAAATATTTACTTTTGAGAGATAGACTATGTACTTTGAGCAAGTTAGGGGCTTTAGCAGGTAATCCACTGTGTAGTGCTGTGTGTATGAATTGTTTCAAGAAAAACACTTACTGTTTTGCAAATGTTCAGGATGATTTGAGAAATGTACCAAAGCGACTGAAAAAACTGTAAGTAAAAAATAGCAGTAGCCAATCACGATGTAGAAATGGGTGGCCCATTTCAGAACAATATTATGTAATGTCTTTTTGGATTATAATTAGTGATGCAAAATCAATGTTTCTTTACATTTCAGTTTATTTAGGCAACAAAACTAAAATGTGTTTTTGATTTGACTAAAATATTGGGACCTAACTTACATGCCAGAATTTAGAGAGAGAGAGAGAGAGAGAGAGAGAGAGAGAGAGAGCGGGAGTGTGAATATGGACAGAAGTGTGCGTGTGATATAAAAACTTTCCTAATGTTACTCTGCAGTTCTGCGGTTTATCAGTGATGTGAACTACACTGCAGAAGTCACTTAAAAGTGACAGACAGATAGATAGATCTGTATTATATGTGCTTGTCTCCTCTAAACGTCTCTATTCACATTGCGCTGCATTATAATAAACTATACTGAACTGTCACGTGGGTCACATCTCTCTCTCGTCCAGGTGCTGTCTCTCCTTCTTCAACTCCTTGCAGTTTTCATGCATTAGTTCTGTGTTGCTGTGAAGTATGTTGATGTTCAGGTTTGCCCACATAGTAGAGGGACTTCCAGGCTGCTGTGAGCCAATATCTGTAAGTGAAAATCTTATTGAAGGCCGTATCTGAGTGTGCTTGCACTGCGTGGTTGACATGCAACATTACATGCATCCAAACCGGTTAAGTCTCATTCTTCAAATGGGGGAGACTTTCTCTCTGCTTTTACCAAAATAGAGACTACATATTATTATACAATTACAGATGTCCTTGTAGTGTGTGAGCATATGTCGAGGTTAGTATAGGAAAGGAGAAAGGAAAACGGAAGAAGAGAGAACGTAAAGCAAGGTCTCTGAAATCCTGGATACCACAGGAACCAACAGTGAACTTTCATTCAACAGTTGTGTTCTTGGACTGAAGTCTTTATACAGTGCAGTTATTGGCTCACACAGTATCAGGAATAAAACAATTAAAGGTCCACCAGCGGGGCACCAATACAAATGAAACACACAGCAATGACCAAGACAAGTGGTCCATTAACAGTGGTAGAGAAAATAATGATATGCAATGACTCCTACAGTTTCATTCTTACTCATTTAAGATCAAAATAATCACCTCCATTAAATGGCATCTTTAGGCCAATGTTGACTAACTAGTTCTAATGGCATGATGCCCTACTCTGTGAACACCAGCATCATATTACTGGTTAATTTTGCCAAGAATAAAAACAAAAAAATTTCAAAATCAGAAGAAAATAATAGTTTTGATTGCAGATTTATGTTTCAAGTGATGCTTTTGCCGTCAACTCCAGGGGAATGAACCATCAGTCAGGTATCAGTTATTTCCTATTAAAAACTAAACAAAAAAGTACAGTTAAACTAGATATTGTGGAAGTGTAACATGTTTAAACATTTTTAACATTTTTAACAATTTAATATAGCGCATTCTTTCCTTCTTTTTTTTTTTAAAGATTGTTGAGCCACTTACTAGCGTAGACACACACGGCCACTGCCACAATGAGAAGTGTATTATCCATAAACCGTCTTTAGATACAGAAGGGTTCTCAATCACAACCTTTCCAAAAGGTGATGGCAAATCAAGACTAAGATTTCTTCTAAATGAGAAGAGAAACAGTGATCATCTGTACTCACACAATATATACAGTATATAATACACTATTTCATTTTATTTAAGCCATGACATTTGGTAAAGACAGCTCCCCTGAATTGACATAACTTTATCATTTACCATTGACTTTTCATTTAATACCATCAGGTCATATTTTTTATTTGTCATTTAGTCAAAACTGATAAACACCAGTATGTTATGGTCCTTCTGAGCTTATGTTAGCAAAGAACCACAATGTCCATGTAAAGCCTCACAGAGCCAATAGTGTGGCTGTAGACTCAGACACGTCTAAATCAGTTTAAGACCATGACATGACATTCAGTTACATCACTAAACTTATGTAACAGTAATTGAATCAAAGCATGTATGAGTATTGTATACTGCTGTTTGTTTGAATATCCAATGTCATGTAAGCACTGTTGGCAACCCCCGCATTTCCCATTAATACTGCTTAAAAGTAGCATAACCCCAACCCTAACAATAGCTAACCTTAACCCCTAACCCATATTAGTCTTTTTATCACCTAACCACCTACAATAAGAACTATGTCTATATCAATTAGTTGAAAGTAAAATTACTTACGCAGTCAAAGCTGGTTTTTCAGGCTCATCTTTCATAGCAGTAGTATTCACCTCTGGTTTTGTGTTTTGTTCCCATTTTGTTTTCATCTTTGCCAGGAAATTTGAGTTATCAAGTTGTTCAATAATGCTCCTGATTTTTGAGTTCTCACGGTTGACACATATCTTTTGGGGTTTCTGTCTTTCCTGTGTGGCTATAGGCCTACTTGTCAACCCTCCCGATTTTCCTGGGAGACTCGAGTTAGGCATTGCCATCTCCTGGTTTCCTCTCGAGGCAGACAAACTAAGTTGTTCAATAATGCTCCTGATTTGTGAGGCCTCACCAATGTTTTCATGTTTCTGTCTTTCCGGTGCAGCTGTCTGAAAACCTTTGTTATGTGACATTGCAGTGATTCAAAAGCAACTAGCAGACTGCACTCACAGAGTGTAGATCTCAGCCAGATGTGCCTGGAGGCATGTGGGTGGGAAAGAGGGAGTGCAGGTCCTGCCTTTGTAAGGACCCTGCCCACTTTCTGTCTTTCTTTAGATAGATTCTTTAGATAGATAGATAGATAGATAGATAGATAGATAGATAGATAGATAGATAGATAGATAGATAGATAGGTGCAGGGATTGCTTGTTTTGATACTCTGCAGCAGACACCTGCAGAGGGGGGTTTTCAAACGCAAAGTTCCTTCCTTTTTATTTATTTTAAAAGTTGTAAAGACCCTTTTGTGAAGGTCTACCCGATCAAACTATCAGTAAAATTAATTAATAATAATTTCGCAATTATGTGATCATGAAAAGATGTAAAGATTGTTGAGTGCTTGCGACTGCCTCACAGTGACTGACCTGCTGTAATGCTGCAGCATCTGCCAAGGCTGACTGCAAGGGAGACGCTCACAGAGCTGCACACTGAGAGTTGCAGGTAGAGGAAATAAGATACCAGAATCAAAAACATTTCATGCATTTTTCTGAAATCTAATAGGGCCGTTTATTCTTCACTCTTTACTTTGATGTCAGGAATATTAGAAAAGATTAATGCTAGTTTATTTATTTAGATATATGATTAGATTCTGTTGTGTTTCTCTGTGTGCGAGCTGCTGTCCTAATATTTTTTCCAAGCTTTGTTTGAGGGAGACATTAACTTCTGGTGAATCACATTCTTCAAATGCTACACCGCTGAACTGATGCTTCTGATGATGCAGATGCTTGTGTGCAGGTGGGTCAGAAATCTACTTGCCCAAAGTAAGTTTTTACTTGCTCTTATACAAATTGTTTTATTTATTATTCATGCAGCACACCTGGACACACCACCGGTCACTGAACAGATTTCTGCCTCACTGCCACAAACAACTGTCTCCACCTGCTCGCATATAAAGCTGTCTGCTCCCAGCGCTGTTCCAAAGACTTCTATTCCTGTCATCATCACGCATAGACCAGTAAACCGAAACGTGCACATCCCACACAGAAATAATAGTAATCTTATAAGGATTAGGACAACTGCACCAACTCCAGCACCCAAAACAAACTCATTTAAAATGGCTCTGTTCAATGTGAGATCACATTCAAGTAAGACTTTTATCTTAAATGAAAATCTTGTCTGCAAATCTAGATTTTATGTTTTTAACTGAATCCTGGTTGCAAATGAATGACTATAGCCAGCTAGCTGAACTGTGTCCGCCTCAATATGATTGTTTTAGTCAACCGAGGGTCAGTGGTCGTGGTGGTGGGTTAGTGAGCGTGTATAGGAAAAATTTTAAATGTCATCAAGTACACTGTGATGAATTGAACTCCTTTGAAGTTCTCACTCTTAAACTTGGAGGGCTGCAACCTATCATATTTGTTATAATTTATCGCCCCCCAAAACCGCCTGGAGGATTTTTATCAGAACTTCCTGAATTTTTATCTACTCTCGTTTTAAATTATGACAGAATTGTTCTTTGTGGTGATTTTAATATTCATGTTGATGACCCCAACAATGTTAATGCAACTGACTTTTTAAATATGGCCACTTCTTTCAACTTCAAACAACATGTCAAAGGGCAAACCCATAACTGTGGTCATACACTGGACTTTTTACCCTGGGTGTCAGCATTTCCTCTGTGGAATTGGTGGACATGACCATATCTGACCACAGATGTATTTTTTTAGCTGCGATTCGCCTGTTACTCATGCCGCCTCACCAAGCTCCGTGTGTTCTCGCATCTTTAATGAACAAAGTGTTTCAAAGTTTTGCGCATTCTTTCAGAGCCAAAGCCAACACCTGTCTGATTCCAACACCAACAATCTGGTCGATCACTTCATCATATCTGCTTATCGTCACTAAATATTACTGCTCCTCTAAAGGTTAGGCCTACGTCTAAAGCTAGTAAGCCACCCTGGATAAATGACAGCATTCGCAGCCTAAAAAGGGAATGCAGGAAAGCAGAGCGCAGATGGAAAAAATCCAGTCTCCAAGTCCATTACCTCAGTCTGAAGGATTTATTAATTAACTACAATAACATGGTTAAGGATGCGAGAACACACTATTTTTCTAAACTCATTACTACACATAAACACAATCCCAGGTTTCTGTTTAAGACTGTGGATCAGCTGGTAAACCCCTCCTTGTGCCTCAGCTGGAAGTAATGATGACTGTGAATTGTTTTTATCTTATTTTACCAATAAGGTGGTTTCAATCAGAGCCTCTATTACCCCCGTGGCCTCTTACTTAAAAGTCCCCCTTAACAGCAACAAGAGAATTTTAACCAGTTTTATCCCATTGACTTGTCTGAGCTTTTAAAAACAGTATCACAAATGAGAGTGTCCTCCAGCCCACTTGATGTAATACCTACTTACTGAAAGTAATGGATTGTATTGGGCCCCATTTGATCTCTGTTTTTAACAGCTCCCTATCTACTGGTTGTGTCCCTGATTATTTTAAAACGGCTTGCGTGAACCCACTTTTAAAGAAACCTGGTTTAGATCCCTCCCTCCCCCAAATTTTTAGACCAATTTCAAAACTGCCTTTTATTGCAAAGATTCTTGAAAGAATTGTGTCCAAACAGCTGCTCACTGTACTGGAAAATAACAAAATATTTGAAAAGTTTCAGTCTGGTTTCAGGAAGCACCACAGCACTGAGACTGCCCTGCTTAAAGTCACTAATGACCTATTAATGTCTGCTGATGATGGTATGTGCTCAGTCCTGGTACTCCTGGACCTTAGTGCTGCTTTTGACACCATTCATCACAACATCATGTTAGACAGACTGAGGCACTGGGTGTGAGGTTGCTTTCTTTTTTACAATGGCTAAAATAAAAATTGCTGATTAAAATGATTATCTTGATGTCGTCAGGGAATGCATATAGGAGACATCCTTACAAGGAAGTTACAAGTTTTTAAGTTTACCAAAAATATATAAAATATATACTTTTATCTCTGTCTGCTTGTTTCTGTTTAGTTGTTCCTTCACTGGTATTTTTGTATCTTGTTTCAACCTGCAAATGTCAGCTTGCTATTTCAACAGCTGGAAAACTCCAAGTTCTTCTTTCTTCAGCTGTTTAAGCAAAGATCACCACCAAACTCCTGCAGGTCCTAGTGAAAATGTGTGGTCAGTATTTAGCTTAGTCTGTGTGCTACAAATGTTTTTAAAAGGCACATTTATTTGATTAGATCAGGTCTCTTCAAAGGTTTCGTTAGGTAAAGTTTATTCTTTCCCCTTGTTTGTGGGCCTCTCCAAAATGCATTAGTATGTATTTTATTTGAGAATGGATTCGCCCCATACAAAACATCCCTACCTGAAAGATTTATCAGCTTAAGGCAAACCAATGTCCTGATAACAGTGTGTTTGCAGTGTAGATGGGTGGAAGGTATACATAGATAAGCCTCAGCAGGTTTGTGACACTGCAGACAGCGGGACATGTATGGCCCTTGTGTTGTGTCTATTTTTCATATGGAGCCATTGCCTAAACCCAACAAGTCGGCCATTTTGGATTTAATGGCAATTTACACAATAAGTAGTGGTTCAGAAAATAGTATTTGCATTGATTTGGGTGGAATATGTGGTGTCCGAACAATAATGCTGCGATGATGTGTTGAGAAGAAATCCGCTTGACACTGTTCTTGAACATAAAAGTTTATTAAATCAAGGAGTTCAGCATCAATTACAAGCTCTGCAGCAGCTTGGAGAGTGACCCAGCCCGATGGCCACTCTGTCTCTCTGTACATCAAACATAGCTTATATAGGATGTGTTTAGGTATCTGTTAGGTACCATAGAAGGGTTTGAGTCTGCAAAGTAAAAGGTCAAACCCATAGAAGGGTACAGTACTATTCTGAGGTAACAAAACAAGGGGTTAGAGGTCAAATTCTATAGAAGGGTTCAGTCCCTACATAACCACCAATCACTGCTCTCCCCTTAGGAGGTCACGGACCCTCTGTCCTGCTGCTTCAGTGCTATTTTAAACTGTTATGAGTATATTGGACACCACAAATAAATCTTTAAAACTATTACTACTTGGACAGAAAGTAGTGGCTATTTTGGTGGATTTAGCCACGGAGCAGAGAGAGATAGCTAATATGGACGAGCGGGAGAGGGCGTGAATGTGGATATGAAGTGCATTGCTGACACAGGCTAGCTGTCCCCCCCCTCTCCAGTAATTGTGTTAAATTAAGCTAACCAGCTGCTGGATATAGCCTCATATGCATTTACTGGCAGATGAAAGAGTGGTATCAATCTTCTCATTGACTCTTGGCGAGAAAGCAAATAAGAATATTTTTCCTAAACAGACAAAGGCTACCATATACTGTATGTAGCCATGATGTGAATCAGTTGTATCTAAGGTCTACATACAAGTCTCTGCTTTTTCTGAGAGATTTTCTTGCCCACAATCACCATGATGTGTAACTAGATCAATTGTCTTCCCAAGCTAGTTGCTGATGATTGATTTGGTAGTTTTCTCCCTCCTAGCTATGCTCACCTATATTCTAACCTCCTCTCACCTCATCTTTTTCTCTTCCTCAATATTTTCCTTCTTTTTAGCTTTAAGTAACACCCCCACACTAGTTCCCAATTGACCAACCAGTGTATAAAATAAGCGTACAACAATGTACAAAATATAACCTCCAAATTTATTTGTATAAAATAGACATGCAAAGGGTTAAAACAAGACTGAGGCTAAGATAGTTAAAAAGAGAGTTCAAATGGGGGAAACTGTTAGTTAAACGGAACTGCAGTTCGTCATGGCTGGGTGTGCTCAACTTCGTCTTCCTGCGTGGGCGAAGCTAAACACAACAGGAACGGGTCTGCTGTTGGTCACAGGCTGGTTGGTTGTAGCCTCACTGCTTGGGCCTCTGGTAACTCTACTAAGTAGCGGTGGCGCTACACTGGCAGCTCCCCAGACCACGACCCAGCCGTGTACCACACTCTTGCAAAGAATCAGCAGCCTCAGCACACCCGCACACTGCACACAGGAAACAAACAGAAGACTGTGAACAACATTAGACACATCAGACACTACCACCAGCCCACATAACAAAAGCTACCCCCCAGGGAAGAAGACAGTCAAAATCACTCTGTACCTGCACACAGGAGACAAACAGAAGACTCTTGAGCCCAGTGGGTGGCTGGTTAAATTGTTTGCAGATGGTTGTCATGCCCAAGCACACCTGTCTGCCATTAGTCCATACCCATGCAATTAACCCAAGTGCAAAACCACAACCACCAAATGCACACTCGCTCTAAGTGCTCACCCCTCACACTACCACTGCACTCAAAATTGGCTGATACAGGTCTACCCCGTTACATTTACCTCCAATTTCCTTCCTTCTGAACTGTCCCATGCACTTACTCTCATTTCTTCTAACTTCTTCCATCTTAGCCACATGTATTTGCAGCACTTGGCGGCAGTAGAAGAGAGGAAGATCAAGTCCCTGGTGGCTCTGCTGGTGCAGACCCAGATGAAGAAGCTGGAGATCAAGTTGAAGCACTTTGAGGAGCAGGAGACCATCATTGACCGTGAGAAGGAGGCAGTGAGTGAACATTGCCCAAACCAAGAATAATGAAACCTCTTCATCATCTACTGACTCTGTGTTTGCACATTAAAGTCCCTCTGTGGTATTCACTTAAATTCCTAAACCTAAATTGTCAAAAAGCTTTGATGCTCTAGCTTTTGACATTTGTTTATTTGGTCTATATCCAGAAGCATCCAGAAGTGACACACACACACACACACACACACACACACACACACACACACACACAAAAATCAAACACATTCTAAGAAATGACACACCCACAAATCAGATTAATTTTTTTAGGACACAAAAACAAATGTTTACATGCAATGAAATCTATGCTTTAACACCTAGAGTTTTCTCATTACATTTTAGCCCTGCCCCCTCCTTCAGGCCAGTCCATGCCCAACCGGATGATGTGTGCTGAACCACACCCCTTTAGGCAGACTCTTTCAGATTCATTGTTACTCTCCACCTTATTTCAGTGGTTCAGAATGACATCTGCACTGGTGTGTTCACTGTTCACCGTTACTTTACCTGGTCCGTGCTTGGTCTGTGTCTGTGTTTTGTAACAGAAAACATCTCTCTCTGTGTTTCTCAGCAAAATACTAAAATGGGTTGCCAAATGTACCTGGGCAGCCCGCCCAAGTAAAGTCTATATGTGGGAAACACTGAAGTTGTTTTTTTAGCTGTAAGCCATTTTGGTATGAGTACCATGGTGGTGTTATGATAATCATACTATGAGACTACTATGGTACTGGTTCCATGGTTTCTTTGACAGTACCATAGTACATGTAAGGTTCTGTAGTTTTTTGACAGTAGGCCTACCATGGTGCAAACTAATATGCACATGTGATAAAATAAAGTATAATTCTTTGACTAGGAGGATTTTTTGTGTATACTTAAAGTATCAAAAGTAAAACTACTTGTTAGCTAACACAATGGGCCATGCGCCCCCTTCAGTCAGTTACTATACTTGTGTGGGTACAGTGTACAATACCAATGGGAATAATTATCATGATCCCATAGTTATATTTGAGGAACCAAGGTAAAATCTGAGGTACTGCAGAATGTACCATGGTTATCTCTGAGGTACTGCAGAATGTACCATGGTTGTATCTAAGGTACTGTGGTATGTATCATGGTTATATCTGAGGTACCATGGTACAACTACGGTATACCATTGTATTGAACTATAGTATATAGTGTATGGTAAAGTTTCTTATGACACCACAAGTTTTGATGAGCATCTACTGAAATATTGAGATGTCAATTTGACTGTAATTTATTTAACATCTAAAAAACATTTTCCAAGCTTTAAGGAGAGGGTGGGAAAATATAATAAAGATATTAGCTTCTGGTAAATTGCCAGGGGTTCTTTAAATGCTACATGGCTGAACTTATACACCTGATGATGCAGATGTTTACGGAAGCTTTAAGAAAAGGAGAACTGCTCCCTTCTTTATCACAAGCCATCCATCCATCCATTATCTACTGCTCATCCTGCGTACAGGGTCGCGGGGGTTGGAGCCAATCCCAGCTGACATTGTGCGAAAGGCAGGGTGCACGCTGAACAGGTCGCCAGTTCATCGCAGATCACAAGCCATTATTACCTTATTTTTAGGAAGGATAAGGATCCATATGACTGTTCACATCAATCAGCTTGACATAAATCAGCTTAGATCTATAGAATAGACAAAGTGTTCACATCTCTTATTCGTCCTGATCTGATGGGATTTATTAGTAAAATATCTCATCAGATAACATAAGGTGTCTACTTGATATATTTTGTTCTCTTCAGTAATTGTATACTTCAATTGCATATATTTTATTGGATGCTGAAAAAGCATAAGATTGTGTGCTATAAACATCTATAGGTTACTTTCCAACAGAAGGTGTAGGATGGGAGTCAACACAAAAATGTACTTCAAAACCACAGATTATCAGCCATCTTTGTTTTTATTGTGGAGTTACGATTCCATTGATCTTTTGCAGTCAACTCCAGGGGAATGAACTCATCAGTCAGTTCTTATTTTTCTTGTTCTACAAAGAAAAATAGAAAAGGGGGGGATTATTGACACTTGATACTGATATTGTGAAAGGATATTATGCTTTAAAGGTCATATTATGCTAATCTCCAGGTTCAAAATCTTATTTAGGGGTTGTACCAGAACAGGTTTATAAGGTTTCATTTTCAAAAAACACCATATTTTTTGTCATACTGCGCATTGCTGCAGCTCCTCTTTTCACCCTGTGTGTTGAATGCTTTGTTTTAGCTATGGAGTGATGCATCTTGCCTCTACAAGATCTTTGTTGGAAGGTGCACATGCGCAGTACCGAGTTAAGGACTATTAGCCAGTCCGTAGGAGACACGGCTAATGGTTGAGCTGTATATGTTCCCCTCACCCGCTTAGCAACATAGACAGAAACTCTTGTTTCAGAGTGGTGAGTTATTAATCTGTAAAAGATGCATCTTTCATCCATAAAGTTTTAACTGTGCACTGTCTCTACATCACGGTAACTACTTTATGTCCATTGACTGCCTGGAGGGCAGCTAATGTTTGGAAGGGAAAGGAGAGGCAGCAGGCAGACGTCTTGTCATTGTGTGCTGCAGAGTGTTTTTCGACCAGTGTTTCTGAGGGCATGTCGGACTAGTCACTAGGCAAGCATTATGACGCGCATTTTGCTGTGACGTCACAGAGAACAAAGGGAAAAGGCTGGACTACAAACGAGCTGTATTCAGGCAATTTAGAGCAGTGTTTACTGTGGGAGATGGGAACTCCCTTTGGGCTGGACTTTCACTTTGCAAATCTATTACATGCACAAAAAAGGTATATAACTCATTAAAGGAGAGGGGAAAATCCAAAAAGCATATTATGACCTCTTTAATGTTTAAATTTAACATTTAAATATAGGGCAGTTTATTCCTTACTTTCTTTTGGAGAGACTGGTGAATCACTTACCTTATGTGCAAAGTACAAGGACAATCCCACTATCACCACTGCTGCAGCTGCTACTATGAGTAAACCAGTTGGGGTTAAAGCCAGGCTCGTACATCCGAAACCAGCAGCTGTGCAATAAAGTCCTTCCCTAAAAAAGGTAATGAGAACCAGTCAGCATCTGTACTTAGTGTAGCGTGTCCCCTGAAATTGTTATAACTTTAGTAATCCTCTGACTTTTCATCTTACATCATCATCAGGTTATAGTTTTTATTTGTACTTTAGTAAATGAACAAATATCCCAAAACTAATGACATCTACCTGAACTGTACTTTGTGTTTTGTACTAATCAGCAAATCTTAGTAAGTTGAACATCTTACCTGCTGTAGGTATAATATTACACTGTGGCTGTAGACTAAATCAGTTAAACGAGGCCATGAAATGAAATAAAATAAAATTACAGCACTAAAATGATATAACAACTATTAAAGCTTTAACCTCATGGGAATGTAACTTAGTTTGTTTAAATATCTAATGTATGCACTGTTGGCAACCCACCCTTCTCGGCCACTACGCTCCTTCAACGAACGCCGCCTGGCTCTGCCATCCCTTCACACAAAGCAATCCCAGTCCCGGCATTTCTTATCTGTGACACCACGATGGTGGAACGAGCTACCACACACCATCAGAACAGGCTGTCCCCCTCTAACTTCAAGAAGCTCTTGAAAACTCATCTCTTCTGAGAACACTTCAACACCTCTAACTCTTAACCTCTAACATGCACTTCCAAAGCTCTTCTTCTTTTGTCCCTTTACAGTTATCTTGTATTGATAGCACTTTTTTGTTAACTCTTACTTCTTTCCCTAGGTATTTACACCATTGATGTGATATGTGCTATTAGCTCTTACTAGTATGTATTGTCAATTGTAGATCGTGCTGTATTTGATACTCTGTTGATGCTTGTATGTTATATATGTTTGGATAAAAGCAAATGTAATGCTGCTTAAAAATAAACTCATTGTCTCTTTATCACTCAACCACCTAAAAACAGAACCACCTATTGTTAAAGGTAAAATTACTTACACAACCAAAGCCATCCTCAATTTCTTGTCTCTCGACAGCGGTCAGAACAGTTGTTCAGATTTAATGTGTGTGTGTGTGAGTGATTTTTAAGCTGAAGGCTTGTGTTTGGTTTCAGTTGTGGGCTCACGCCTACCGGAAAGTGTAATTTGTCTGATTACATTCACCAGTGGACCAGGAACGTTAAGACACATTCATAAGCTTTGTCACCACCTAGTGACAACACTGTTGTCTTTCTCAAAGCACCTTAAGTTTATTTGCTGTAGCAGACAAATGCCCCCTATTATCGCCTTACACAGAATAAGGTTCTGGTCAATTAACAGTCTCTAAACTCACAAACTGATGTCTAGGATTCAAAGGTTTTTCCCCTCTGCTGTCTCTGCTGTCCTAACTCTCAGCACGATGCATCAACATAACATTTTAGTTAAAATTACGGCAGAAGATTAAATTGTTATTATAGGAAAAGTAGGATAAAAAAACATTTTTTCAACTGACCTTTTTTGAGCCTCTACTAAAATGTTGAGATTTCAACATGACTGTAATTGAAAACATCTATATTAACAAAAAAGCACACTGAGAATTTCCCCAAATATACAATAATAGTTATCTTCCTCACTACCTCACCTGTGTATTCTGGGAACAGGTGTATCATTCAGAAGTTTTAGTGTTTACTTTCAGTTTTATGTGTCTTAGCCTTTCCTGTACGGCTGCCTGAAGGGGTGCGGTTCAGCACATAGCAACAATTCAAAAACAATAACTGAATGCTGACATTTTTCAGTTTTTAACAGTGGTGGAGGAAGTAAATCCTTTACTTTAGTAAAATAGCAATAGCCTATGACAGTGTAGAAATACTTCATACAAGTAAAAGTAGGACATTTAAAATGTTACTTAAGTAAAAGTACACAACAACTAGCATCAAAATATTACCACAAAGTAAAAGCCTACTCATACATTCATGATATTATGTAACATATTTTTGGATTATAATTATTGATGCATAAATGTGTCGGCAGCTCCGGTTGCCGGCATAACTTTAATGTTGCAGCTGGTAAAGACAGGCCCAATTTCAAATACTTGATATACTGCAGATTAGCTTAATTTAAAGTCATCTCAAGTCAAATCATAAATTATTTGTTAATTGTGTTGATTTTGTTTTGATTATCAGATTCTGCAAAGTAACTAGTAAGTGAAGCTGTCAAATACATGTAGCGGAGTAGAAACATTTTCCTCCAAAAATGTATTTTCGGAGTAGAAGTATAAAGTATCATAAAATGGAATTACTCAAGTTAAGTACCTCAACATTAAGACAGTACTTCAAATGTATTTATATAATATATATATCATTTCCATTGCCAGTTTTTAATCACAAAAGTGCTGACGAGTGGCTCTCCTTATATACATAAGGAGCATAATATAGTATAATTTAGTATAAAGTATAATAATAATAAGTAAAGTATAATACAGTGTTTTATATAAGATGCAGGTTTTGAATACACAAAATATACATTTGTTATGCAAATGCTGTAAGCTTATACGCACTTAATGTGCCTTGGTGGAAAAACCTCACCTCTATTAAATTGCATCTTCAGGTCAGTTTTGACTTACTAGTTATATTGTTCATGATGCCCTATTTGTAAATATAATATAAAGTCAGCATTCTATGTACACTGTTGCTTTGCTGGTAAATATCATTTTAACTAGAATTCAAAAACTAAACATCAACATTCAGGAAAACATTTTTAACATCCTCTGATTATAGTACCTTTCATGAAGTCATGCTCCAGTGGTACCTTATAAAGTGGAATGACCACCACTTCACATAAAGTGATCAGCCAGCTTTGTTTTTGTTAGGTGCTCATGCTTGTGGTTATTTCACCATTTGCACAGGAAATGACGCAGGATGTGCCATTTGTCTGATGACCTTCAGCAGTGCAGTAGGAAAGGTAAGAAACACTTTGTCACCACCCAGTGGCAGCACTGCTCCCTTTGTTAAAGCACCCTGAGTTTGTTTTCTGCATCTATGCAGATTGACGCCCCCTATTGTTATCATCACACCGAAGCTTTTGGTCTATGTTCAACTCTAAACTCTAATAGTGACATGTAGAATTCATAGATTTTTCAACTCCGGTGTCTCCGTTCTCCCAACTCTCAGCAGCATGCAGCAACATAACATCTGAGTTAAAATGAGGACAAGAACAAGATTCTGTTGTTAGCATGTAAAATAAGAGCAGGATATAAATCCTGCCCTAAAACTGAGAGATGTGGGTAGGAAAAGCAAACATGGAGGGGTCTTCAGGGAAAGAGAGAGACTCCAACTAACCAGCCTCAGCTGCAGAACCACCCAGTCAGAGTTATAACCACCCTACCACTGAGGACACCAGCCTCCAGAAGCTCTTCAACGGGGCTCACATGGCAGTCACCCTGCTATATTACCCGCAGTTCCAGGTTCTGCTTCCCTTGCAATTTCATTACATTGAAATTACAGAGCTAAGAATCTGTTTCTAAAACATAACTCTTTGGTGATCTTTTAATAACACAAGAATAGTTTAATAACAGGAAGAAGAACTTTTCCTATCATGGCATTTGAGAGAATTTTGAACATGCAAGTAATTTACTTTGTCTTTACACAGCTAGATGTGAGGTGGTGACACGTCCCGACAGCAGTAACTTCAGTGAGTGGAGGTAAACACACAGATTCACATATTTCTAGTATGCTAAAAATTTGAAATACACAATACACATTCTCTGTCAAGTGCCATCCAGGACTCAAACTGAAATAATCAGAACTTTCATAACATGTAAACATTGTTCTACAAGTAAGCAAATCAATTTTATTTTATTTTTTTACACATTAAGCATTTAGTCTATGCTGATCTTCAGAACTACATACAGAGTGCAACAGTAGGAAATAGTTTGATTCAAGAGATTTCATCATCCAGGCTACAGTAGATGATGAAAAGCTGCTGCTCTGAGAAGACTACACTCTGCTACCTGCTCATCGTTTGCCACACATATTGTATAGACTTTCTGGATGCAGATACAGTTTAATGAGCACCTTTTTCTTTGCCCAAGAGTGGATGCTGCAACATTGGACACACACTCACTGACACACACAGGGAATACACTGGAGGGGATTTGGACATCCTGTCCACCCCTCGCTGTTCAACGCAGGAACAGGATGGAAAAACCGACGTGGCCTGAGCACAACATGCACAAACACATGCACACACAGAACCTGGCGTCGACTACGGTGTGCTATTCTTCCATTCTGGTTCTCAGTAAGATCCATCTGTTCATCCTGCACAAAAAGAAAACAATTCTCCTTTGCTCCCACACAGTCTGAAAACTAACCCAACCTGCCTGCGAAAAAATACCAAATACTGGAATTAAATCAATCGCTATATAGGATGAGCGAGAGTTTAAAGACAGGACATATGTACTGGTGTGTTTTTATCATGCCAGATATGTGTGTGTGTTTGTGCGTATGGGATGGTGCGGATGTAATTTTGTTCTGCTCTGTTTGGCTGTGCATTAGTGAACATTTTTCTGTTTCTCTCTATCTCCACCACTCTTCAGCTCCCTCTCTTCAATGTTCAACCATGTCTGTCCATCCCCTGAATCCCATCACACTCTCTCTCTCTCTCTCCCTCTTGTGACTGTCCCTTTCTCTATATTTCCCTCGCTCACTCTGCCAGCTCCTCAGACAATACCCCACTCTTCTGTCATTGAGAGTGAGGATGTGAGGTATGGACTCAGATTTAGATTTGATGGGTTTTTTTGAACGATAATTGATGGGGAAGAGCGGGACGCTGCACACAGCAGGGGCTGAGATCAATTCACTCGCGATTCAATGAGTAATGAGTGAAAATGCAATTTGTTCAACAGGAACAGAGCAGTTGGTCTTAATTAATTCATCATGTATTTGACATAATCTCATTTAGGAAGAGAGTGGGTAGCCCTTCACAGGCCATTTTGATAGCTGTCTGGGACAGTAAAGGAGACAGGGAAACAGGAAAATGTACAGAGCAGTGATTAAATGTGTTTGGAAGAAATTCTATTAACGCACTTATGGAGCGATAGTGAAATGTGGTGGTGCAAAGGCAGTGTGAAAAGTAGTGGTGGTGGGGAGGGTACAGCACCAGATGCCATTGTCTGGAGTCTATATCACAATATGACAGTAAGAGGATTATCCACCCACAATACACACACACACAGACACAAACACACACACATTGCCCTGACCACCAAAATGTCCCCCCTTTCCACAGGCCTGCCACCATTTAATACATGCCCTGCTCTCCCGAAGTATAATAAGCTATCCATTATTTTCTCTCTCTCACAGACATGCAACACCCAAATAACCTATGACATATAAACACCACGCAGAGAGAGAGAGAGGGACAATTGGACATAATGTTGAAACACACATATCAGCTGCGGTGTAAAATTGAACATATTGACTTTCAGGGACAACAGACGCTGCTTAAATCCCCCACTCAGCCTCATTCAACATCAGCAGGCTGGACACTGACGAGCGTTTACTCGGGTGTGTGTCTGGGTGTGCGTGCTGGCACTTTGACACCCAAACGAACAGTGTGCGCGCGCGCCCTGCTGTGTCTCGCTTTGCCGCTCATCGCCTATAGCCAAAGGAAAAAGGCTTAACGGACCGCGTGCATGCAGGCAGGCAGCGACGAACCCGGCTCATTAAAATCCCGTCTGCAGACCCTCCGCCGGCCGCGCGCAGTAGCCTGCTACCACAGGTCCCCGCGGTGCAACCGACGGACCCCAAAGCGCAGAGTGACACGCGCGCTAAAGGTGTGGAGGAGAGGGCACCAGCTCGGTACAATGGAACCGAACCCAAGCCGTTAAACGGTTCACACACACACATCAGCTGTGACGGAGGCCAAACGTTGGGGTGGATAACGGCGACATGGCGAAAACCAGCAAGATCTGAACTTTGGAGGATCCGCTTTGAGGATTATTGTACAGCCCCACAATCTGACCGGTACAACGAGGGACGGGACCACAGTCTGCATCAGTGTGTCAAACGGATAACCCACGGTATGGCGCGCGCTGACTGTCGTTTGGGAACCTGGCAGGTGCTACTGACCATCTCAATTGTCCTAATCCCCCTGTCTGCTCACGGTAAGCCCACTGCACGACCGGAGTCCCACCCTGTGCGTGTGTGTAGCCTATGTGTGCGTGTGTTTGTGGAAAAAAGCGCGCACGTGAGTGAATCAAATCACACCTCCATAAGGATATGGAAAATGATTGATACAAGTGTCCATGTATGCGGCATGGGAATACAACTGCCATTTAAAATTTGGGCATTTGGTATTCAGTAATCTTTTATTGTCAGCACAGTCTGTAAGCCTGACAGTAACCTGCTGAGCTTTGAAAGGCTGATTTAGAATTCGGTTTTGTATTGGCGCTGATATTTAAATGCATTAATAATGTCACTGGGTTCATTTTTACACACACACACAATTGCATTCAAAAGTCTGTAAATCGCTCGGTGCTGACAAATCCAATGGTTTGATCTGATGTTTTCTGTCTCTCATGCTGAGAATTGCTGTAGGCCTATTGATCCTTAATGACACTGACTGTGGCCAAGCTCATGTCCATTCAGAGTGTGAGGGGGGAAACACCTAGGCTATATAAAGATAACTGACTTGATGTAAACGATATGCGCTCTAGTATTGCAGGCTACATGTAGGCTATATAGAAGGAAGATGGGCCTGTGGATCATCAGAGAGAGACAGAGACATCTGACAGTTCAATGGCCTATGCTGCAGCTGCCACTGGCCGCTGCGGTTCGTGGCCCAGACAAAGGCGGGATTAGGTGCACCGTGGCCAGGCTACAGGGGGCCTATTCACGGTGCTGGAAGGACTGAATTCCTCCAGACATTCAGGGGAAGCCCGAGACAACCGGGTCCGCTACACTACACCGCCCCCTTCGCCTTCTCATTTACTGTCCATCCCTTGAGACGCGGAGGCAGGCGGTGTGGGAACGACAATCTGACACAACCCCTCTGTAATCTGTCTGTCTAGCACGCACGCACGCACGCACACATAGGCGCGCGCATGCGAGTAGTGGAAATGTGTAAAAAAAATTTGGAAACGTAGAAATGAACGCTGCTGCCGCTGCCCAGCAACAGGGTGGCTCGTGCACACAGAGGGTCGCCGGGGTTCACGTGGGCACGCGCTGGTACTCTACCGCCCCCCTCCTTCTCGCCGCATCTCGCGCCCTCAATGTGTAACCAGGCGTTAACGCTGTGACATATTGACCGGTAAATATAAGCCTGTCTCGCGCTTTAAAGCCCAGCGACCACGTGGCTGTCGATATGTGAGTCATTAGGAGGTGTATAGGCGAATTTTCATTCATTTCATTGACCATCTGGAGAGAATATGGAAGTGTGAGATGGTCTATTGTTTTCTCACAATTAGCTACTGAAACAGACCAAGAAAATGGAAAAACAAAATACACCCAGTGGAAAATATATCCGTAATATTATAATAATATTAATTATTAATAAAACTATTAATAACAGGCTACTATAGGTCCAAAGGCTCGCGATGAATCTGAAGGACAGATTAGCTACCTCATTTTTCAGGTAAACCAACTTTAACTCATGGTGCAGCTCATGCACAAAATCTTGCTGTCATAGCAGGTCTGTGATGATAAACGATCCTATAAAACTAGAGCTGCAACTTTTTATAATTGATTAATTTGCCAGTTGTATTTCATTATAATTTCCTAAAACCCAAGTTGACAACTTCAATGTGTTTGTCAATTGAAGTATTTTTTATATAGCCCAATAATTTGCTTTCACATCTAATAATTTCAGCTCTACATCAAACCAGTAAATCAAGCCACACATGCACGCAAACATATAGAAACGCAGATTGTCTGTGAAAGCCTTGTAAAGCATTATGGATGAAATCCAGACTCTTGGGTGCTCTGCCATGTGAGTGTGTGCTCTGTGTTCACGGTCTGAGTGAAAGCATACTGCGAGGTCCATCTGCCCCATAGCCCCAGAAAGCTGATGACATGTCACAATAGATCAGATCATCAGCATCTCCTTGACTTTATTCACATACACACACACACACACACACAGAAGCAGAGGAAGAATACTCTTTATAGTTTAGGAAAACTAAAATGCATGCTGGTTAATGGGTTGATGTTCTTTTATACAGTCTTTGGTTGCATGTTGACTAATTAGAGGTGTCAACAATGAATAAGAGATACACTCAGAGCAGCTGGACACACATAGCAGTGCAACATTTTACAATTAATGCAGTTTGATTGTGTGTTTGATTGAAGTTTGTGATTTTGAATTTAAATTACACGTTGTGCCCTGTGTATTAACTGGATCCACCACTGACTGTGAATATAGTGGTTGTCGTAAACATCGTTCTCGTATAGTAAAGTGCCCATACACAGCTTTATCAATGTGAATGTGGGTAGTTACAAATTTGAACTAGTTGTGTCTCCATCCAACAACGGGGTGCAGGACAGCTACCCATAATTACCACAGAGTCCTGCTGGTAAGGTAAAGGCTGCTGGGAGTCTGCGCTCTAGCCAATCACAGTGAACTCAGGTAAAACTTGTTACCATGGTGACATTCTCAGCTTTATGCCAGAGGTGAAGAGCTGAGCAGCAGTTAAAGGCACAAATCACACCATTTCTAAGACGGAAATCAAATTTCTAAGCAGGGGCTCATTCGTGCATTCATTTTGCCCGTCTTGCTCTTGTAATCTCTTCATGTTCCCTTTTGCTCTTGTAATCGTTATTATAAGACTGCCAGCTGCTAACACGATGATGCATCTAAGTCTCGGCAGGGAACAAATTGGCAGATTGAACCTTTTTAATTGAAATTTGAATCTGTTCTGTAATCAGTTTGAACTGCTGGAGCATCTCTTTGACAAACTGTGAAGCATTCGAGTTCATGCCACCTCAAGTTTTTCCCAGAGATGGAGTTGGCACATCAACACTTACTGACTGGCTGGCTGATTGATTGAAAAACAAGAGAGCAAAGAGAGTGAACACTGGATTCTCTGTTTCCACTGCAACTCCCTCGCTCCGCTCCTCCTTTCAACATGGCACCTCTTTACATCTCACCATAGCAACTGTGGTGTGTGTGTGTGTGTGTGTGTGTGTGAGGTGAATCTCATGGTTCCTCAGCCACCACGCGTCTTCGTGACTCGAGGCACGTTCAGATGGTTTTAGTATTAGCTCTGAAGTGCCAGACACTGAAAGCAGTGATCTCATTGGACACGGGGATTTCAGTGTGGCAGTGGGAGAGAAGCTGTCCAGCCAAGTATTTGGTTGCATTTGGCCGCAGATGTACCAGGCCAGTGGAAAAGTGTGAAGAAGTGGTTTCTTGAAATTCAGTTAACTGTGGGAACATTAGCCTACCACCAGTGCAAGAAGAATATTCCCAAAACTCTGCAGCAGCAGGGTCTTCTTTCTTTCCTTCTTTCTTTCTTGTTCCCTTTGGTTTCCTCTTAAAATTATAGTTTGACATTTTTGGGAAATGCACAGATTTACTTTTATGCCAAGAGTTACTGTACATCATCTTAGCTTAGCTTAGCAAAAAGAGTGGAAACAGCTAAACCAGCTTTATCCAGAGGTAACTAAATCCACTTACCAGCACCTCTAAACTTCCAAAATTATCTTTAGATGGTGCTGGTAAGAAGAATTTGTTACTTTTGGACAGAGCCAGACTATCTGTTTATCTGTTTCCAGTGTTTGTGCCAAGCTAAGCTAACCTGCTGCCGGTATCTTCACATTTAGCATACAGACAGTCAGAGTGGTATCAATATATTCATCTGACTCTCAGCAAGAAAGTGAATAAACATATTTTCCAAATGTTAATTTATTCCACACTGTCAGACAGTATATATTCTCTCAGCTTTCAACTCTTTCCAACTCTTGATTGAAGCCATGTGATTTTACATTTGCATACAAACCCAAACCCATGCTTTTATGGCTGCACCATTGCGTCAAATGCAAATCTTTCCCAAAATTCAGCCAGAGAAGTTGAGTATTTTTGGAAACATTTGGATCTCCACTTGAATCTAAAATACTTCTGTGAGTTTGAACAATGTCTGGCTGCACAGCTTGACTTTGTGATGACCGGCCCATCGTAGCCCGCTGCATGTTAATAGGTTATAAGAATTCCTGTCCATCTGTACCGCTCTGTCCACTCTCTTGTCGTTCTCTGTCTCTCTGCCTCTGCCTATGTGTATGTGCATCTTTCTCTGTAGATTGCCAAGTACAGGAGAAGTGCCTGACCTGTCAGCCTCTAACCTATTGCTCTAAATCCTAATCTAATCCTCACTCAGTCTCGGTCACCAGAGCGCATTAGTCAGTCACTCAATGTGCCAAATCCTTCATCGCCATAGTCTGATTACACGGCAATCTTCAGCTCTTGTTCTGATTTCTTTGACAATTAATCACTTAGGTCTTAAACATGAGGGTTGTTGTTTTGGGGTTTTTTTTGCTGAGCCTGACTTTTCCACAAATCAGCTCTCTAGTGAAAACAAATTTTTATTGTGTCTAATTCAGCAGAAATTATGGTGAATGATATGGTGGCATAACAGTGTTCCCCGACAAAACTAGCCTGGTACAGCCTTAAGGCATCTCTGCAGAATACTTTAGGGATCCATTTCAATTATTAATGCTTCTGCCTCATCCTTGGTCCACAATCTTTATCAAACAAAACACAGTCAATACCTTGAGGTTAGCTCAAATCTTGTGTATACAAGCCTTTGTTTGTCATGTGTGGGACACACTCCTACACTTGTCTGTCATTGATGCAATAGGCTATTAACAATAAGATTATGTTAAAAGGGGAATTAATCAACTTTACACATATAACAGTCACTTTTTCTGTCATGTGGCTTACTACTCAGCCTGTGAAAACAGCTGTATGATGTTTTCAGTGGCTCTGGAAATGTGCTTTCTTATTGAGAGTTAGGCTAGATGAGAAGATTGATATGATCGTCATATCTGTCCATTCAGTAGCTACAACGACTCACCACTCACAAAGACCAGAAATAAGAGGAAACAGCTAGCTTGGCTCACTCCAAAAGTAACAAAATCTGCCAATGAGGATTAGGTGAGCTCTAGAGGTGCTGGTAGGTGCATTTCATTACTTTTAGACACGGTCAGACAAGCTGTTTCCTATTGTTTCCCACCTTAAGCTAAGCTAACAGGTGACTGGCTGTAGCTTCATATTGAATGGACAATGAGAGTCCATTGTCTGAGAATGGTATCCATCTTCTCTTCTCATCTAACTTATAGCGAATAAGCATGTTTTCAAAAATATTGATCCATTTCTTTAAAGACATGGGTGTTAACCAGGAAGCTAAGGGGTCTGATAAAAAGACACAATGGAGTTGAATAATGGGAAGCATAGCGTCAAGGGTTTTTGGAACTCAAAAGTCAGGATATCTCGACCTTTGGTTTTGACCATTCTTTCTTTAATCTGACTGCAAGTCCCCCAACTTTATAGAAGTGCCATACTGCATTGCCTCTTTAATGCCTTTTTGTGTCTGACTGACAGGGAGGCATTCACTGACCAGGCGCCATCATCACCACAACCAATCATTTGTCAATAAGGAGGCTTTGAACACCAGGATGGTGCTCAGTGATGACTCGGCAGAGAGAGAGCACTTGATTGGAACAGGCCTCGGGCTCGGGGCCAAACTCCCACTCAGCTCCACCAAACATCACCATTCTCATAAACATGCCCACCTAGACTTGGTAGAGGAGGACCCACCTGTGGGGGAGGAGCTCACTGCCGGAGGGGCGGGTCCAGACCAGCCCGCAAACCCTATGTCCGATGACGTCATCACCGTGGAGTTTCACAGCCCTGCGCCGGATATTGTGCCCTCTGATGTTGCTCTGGATTGGGCCAAAGCCCCAAAACCCCAGAAGCAAAAAGCAGGAGACCCTACTGCATGGACACTTTCTGACTTTTACGACTACCTGTCCCCTGACAACGACGTCTCAGCATTAGATACGACTCCTGAACCTGAGCCCACCGTGTCACCCCCAGCTGACATGGAGGACGAGAATCCACTCCTGGCTGGTTCTCCTGCTGTTCCTAACAATGTGAAGCCTAACATGGATAGTGGACCCTCCTTAACAGCTCCTCCCATGCCAGGGCTGAACAAGGATGATGGGTTAGGCTTAGGTGGCGCCATGGGCACTGACGGCTGCAGGCTGGGCTTTGTGCGCTCTGGACCTGGGGTGTGTGTGTCTCAGTGTGACATTGAACCCAATTTCTGCTTCAATGGAGGAGTGTGCACCGTGGTGGCAGGAATGGGAGCTTTCTGCAGGTGAGAAAAACACACTTAAACTGCACTGATTGGCTTGTTGTCATTGGCTAAACTGTAAGGGGGATTACACAGTCTTCCTTTTTCTTATCAACTTTAGTAATGAAGAATGAGGAAATGTCCGTTTTGTATAGCATTTACAAGCTGGCACTGACTTTTTAGTGGACAACTGGTACATATGCATATTTACAGTATGAGTGGCAGCAGGGGTGTTTGGGGAGGTCGTTCGGTGCTGTAACATTCAGTTTTTAATTTGTCCTGTTGGGACGATTCCCAATATGTTCCCTCTCCAACACAAAAGAAAAGATTTAGGACACTTCAGACAAGAGTAGTGAAACACAGACACGCACATAGATACAAGGATGGCTTAATGTGTCATGAGGGTTCGTCAAGATCACAGCAGGGTCGCCAGAGGATTAGCTCAGTTTTGGAGGCAGGGGGTAACGAGTGTGTGTGTTTGCGGGTGTGCTCATAGGCTGGTGGCAGCTGATGCACACACAGTATGCAGACATAGAAAGTATCAGGATGATGACAATGTAGTAGCGTCTGGGAGGAACACATATAAATAAAAACATGTTCACCACGCCTTGATAGCACCATATGTCCTGTGTAAGCTTGTAGGTAAACTGTTGCTCATCTCATCAGACCTGCTGAGTAGTACACACACACACACACACACACACACACACACACACGGACACACACACACTTCAAACAAACGTTCAAACACTTGCAAAGAGAAGGACAGGAATATGGAAAAGAGACAGACACATGCACGCAGGTATCCTGATACTTTGATCCCATTAAAGGCTAGGCTGCATGCCAAATCCCTGCTTGGCAGGACAGACCTCAGGACACCATGTCATCAGCTCAGAGTACCATTTTACACTGTTTTTACTTTGGCTTACATGCTGTGGCTATAAATATGGTAAATACACTAGTGCAGTGAGTACACACTCCTATTAAACCTCTTGGCCTTTAGGTTTTGGCAGGTCAGGAGAGAGGAAAATTGATGCCAAGCGCTGTTACATTGATCCAAAAGGCCAATATTGCTACTTTGTGTCTCTTTGCATCCAGGTGCAATGTGCAGGACTACATCTGGAACAAAGGCACGCGCTGCGATTGGGCGGTCACAGAGTTCCAGGTGATGTGTGTGGTGGTGGGCGTGGCCTCCCTGGTGCTCATCCTCCTCTTCATGATCATAGTGTTCTTTGCCAAGAGACTGCACCGCCTCAAGAATGAGAACAGGCGCCTTCGCAAACGCAGGTGTGTGTGTGTGTGTGTGTGTGTGTGTGTGTGTGTGAGTGTGACCGGGAGGTGAGAATGTAAAAATATGAGGCGTGTGTCAGTCTAACTCCTGTGAGATTTTACAATCTAATGAAATCAAATGATGAAGAGAGCATAGCAAGAGAGAAAGTGAGGGAGAGAGGGGAGAATGGAGCTAAATGGAGACGAAGACAAGCAGTGAACCATGAGAAATCTAATCAAATCAAATTTGATTTTATAGTCACAAGCCACAGTTTAGTCTTTAGGGTTGATCTAATTCCCTTTAGTATCCACTGAATTATCTCTTATTTCTTAGACTATGATGATACATTTTTGTGTGTGATGTGTGTGTGTCTACTAAAGGTTTTAACCCCAGTTTCGCACTGTGCAGAGCACTGTAGATAAATGTGGACCTGGAGAGATACAAATGCACAGAATAAAAAAAAACATTTTAACTGCAAATATTTATCACACAAATCTCTTTTTTCCCTCCTGCAGTAAGTACCGCGCACAGAGCAGCGAGCCACAGACGGATGGCCTCTCAGTTTCCACAACAGCCGACGGCTCGCAGCCAAACGTAAGGAAACTGTGTGACACCCCTCCGCCCGCTCCCCAAGCTCACACTCACAACCTGGCGTACTATGACAACATTATCTGTCAGGTACGCCCCAAATCTCCCAGTGTTTATTCTCCTTTTTCTCTCCCTCTGTTCATCTTCTTCGTGTTTCTGTTCCATCACATGCATCTGCGATTTCTTTTTTCTGTAATAACCTCCATCTGTTTTCCTCTTTGTTCATGATATCCTCTCCTGTGTTATTTCAGCTTACATAGTGATTTAATCCTTGTATCTGTCTGGGTTTTTCTTTCTCTGTGCATGGCCATCTATGTGTTGTGATCCACAGTACTAACACCCAGCTCCCAAGGGCGTAGGTTTTGTTTCAACATTGGAGGGGACACATATTAAGCAGGGGTCTTTTGAACCTCCCCCACAACATTTTGAGCATCAGACACTTCACTTCCTGCATTCTGGTGAATTTTTCTGTACAAATCTCTACCTTTTCTGCATCAATCTTTACTTATGTAAAGGGAAATAAAATTCAGGTGACAATTAAAAATTTTAAAATATAATGTAATATAATGCAGTAAGGCTCGCTGTATTGCTTTCAAATATGTTGCCCCTGTAGAAGAACTTGTCTTATTTAATATCATTCCCACTGAGTCAACACACATGTAGGCATGATTTTGCCTTCCCTCCTCTTTTGTGTCTTTTGTAAGCTTTGTAAATGACCTTTTCACATCAATGATAAATAAATCCCTAATTTTTGTAATATAATATTTTGAGAAGAAAATCAAAATTGAATGATAATAAAGTCATAATACTCTTTTAATCTACCTGCACTATACTCCGCTGTACATTGGTCTACATTATCGCTCTGCTGATATGGTACTATGCCCTTCAGATCATCTGACACACACAGAAACCCATTTGGGATTGTACTGGATGATACAACTGCGCTTCATTTTCTCATAATATTATGACTTAATTCTCGAAAATCTCAGATTACTATGATTTTTTTGTGGCCCAAATACTCCATCGTAGTTGACAGGCTACAATTTCTGCCTTTTTCTTTGTTATTCTCTTTCTAATTTGCGACTGACTGTTAACTGTTTGTACTCCAAATACACTGACAAGACACTGAGAGACAGTTTATATTTAAATCTTTTGATAATAATTATTGCTAGGGACAATTCATTATCTAGTCGCTGGATATTTAATATCCCAAACACAAAACCTAATACTACGCCCTTGACAACCACTAACTTCTCATTGGGATTTCCAGTAACACTTGTGAATGCACAGTATGTGTGTGTTTAATGCTTTTCACATTCACCGATCCCCTCAGAGGCCATCAACAACCAGCTACACCTGGGAATATAAACCCAAAAACCCTTATAACCACTTCCAGGTAAGCAGAGTGGAAACGTCCACATTGCCTGCAGCAGTTTCCCTCCCTGGCTTTGCTTTGACCTTACCCACTGTGCAACCACTAGATGCCAGATTTTGGCTCTCCTTTTTGCTGCAAACCTCACCTCCCCAAACGCTTCCTGCATCTCAACTTGTATCAGCTGTGTAGCACATAGTCTGTAGGTAAAATGATTAATCACCTCCTGCAATGTTTCCTGCAGCCAGTTGTTCAGAGGTGTTACGTAGTCACCGCTGTGTGATTAAAGAGTAAGTTCCCACATTTGCTGCCTCTCTTACCTGTGCCTTTGCAGCTTCCTGAGAAGCTCAATAAGGAAACCGAGCCTCCATTTTGTTCCTCGCTTCGCTCTTGTGCCCATAAAGCTCAGACAGACCGCCATTTTATAGTCCCTGTGAGCAGGTCTCCCCTTTTCCACCCAATTCTCTTCCAAAGGTTGTGCATGTAGTGCGTCTATAAAGTGAATTTCATTCTGTAGCAGCATGGGGAGGCGGGGATTGTGTTTGCAGGCAGATTTATGTGTGCCCCTGTTTGGTATTCATCAATCATACTTGTCTACTGGGTTACTATGCTAAAAGGGTATATAAGGTTACTAAGGCATGGTTAAAATTTTAATCTCAATAAACAATGATGTAACAGAGATAGACAGCCTATAAAGTCTATGAGATCGACAGAACAAAAGCATTTTGCTCCCATGACTTTAAGCTTTTTGAGCTTGTTGTCTCTGGTGTGAAAGAGTGTTTAGTGATTTTTGTCCAGCAGTAGCCAGTGTGACTGATCGATGCTCTACTTACTGCCCGTTGTGCCTATGACCTTCATATGTCTGTAAAATGCCAATGTCAATCAATGGTTGAACATTTACTAACTGTACACAGGCACAGTAGTTTTGTGGTCAGACGAACACAGCTCTTTCGCTGATAATTGCATGCATTTACTGCATTTAACACAGATGCACTATGCAAACACAAGCACACACTGGTGGATTTCCAAAATCATCTATTCGTTTTACTCCATTACCCATACTTGGCTGGGCTAAATGAAGTGAACAAATTGTGACTTGCTTTTTTTATATATATATATGCCACCGCTCTCAGAACTCTGCTGGCATTTCAATGCAGTGGTTATAGATGACACTATGCTATGCTCTAAATGTCAGGTCTAGAGGCTAAGTCCTGCAGGCAGATGGTCTGCAATGCAGTGTTTTCAATACCAGAGGTCCGATTGGTATTTTTTTAAATGCTTAGACATGAAAATAAGCATACAGATCCAGTATCAGTCCCTACAGTGACCCGTATCAGTTCAAGAATGATCATCTCTAAAATGGGGAAGCGAGTTCTTGGAGATATCTGCATGACATTACTGAATTGCATATTTTTGTTACTTTTAAGTAGTCAAAAGTGCTTGGAAGTTTGACTTGCCCAATGTCCCTGCAATGTTTTTGTTATTTATTGTTCCACTATTATCTAGGAGGATGCAGACTCCCGTGTGCATCCTCCACCTGGAGTAGCCAGCCTGTTATTTTCACTGTTTGGGTAGTAGTTTACCTGTGAGAGTGAAATGCACCACAGATGTTCATGGAATCCTGCTATGTTGTGCATGTTTTGTTGAACGCTGCATTGACTAGAGCAAATATATATTTGATACACATGAAATTATATAATAACATATCAATGGTAAAGCTATTTTCCATTTTCTTCAAGGGAGCTTGGGCACAAAGAGAGAACCATTTAAGTGCAGAGACAGGTGCACAGACATACAAACATGAGGAGCTGATGCACTCTAAGGTTGCAGAACATCTATTTACCGGTGTCTTCCTGCGTGTGTATATCAAGGTGTGTTTGTACATGTAAGAGGCATGTATAAAATGTCACAAACTCTGCCCACAGGATGAGCCTCAGAAGCAGGAGGACCAAGCAAAGTCCCCACAACCCAAGGAAGAGGGGTCAATGAACATCCTCAACTCCCATTCCCCCAAACACGAAAACAACCGCCCAACCTCTGTCGTCCATGACCACGGCCACACCCCTAACAACACAGAGGAGAATGCTGAGGTAAACATGCACCAGAACAACCTGGTATAATATCACCATCTGTCAGAGTGTGCTGCTGGAGAATCAGACCAAAATATTAAATGTGCACACAAACAACAGCAACATTGTGATAGGCTAACATTGTTTACACCTTGAAAAGTGCTTATTGTGTGTTTAACAGTCCAATCAGGCCTATATTCTAAAAAAAAGCACAACATGAATTTAAGGATACATATTGAGAAGCACAATAGTCATGTTTACAAGGCTGCCATGCCGATGCTGATCATATAGTGGTGCCGCTGCCTACTTTCTTTCCTCTATCAACCTCTTACGCTGGACTAAAATCTCTGGCTTGGACCAACTAATGACTGACTTTTCTCTCTACTGATGCCCTGCCTTGGTCTTCGGCCAATGAACTCTTGCTCCTTCATTGTCTCCTCTCCTGTTTCCCCCAACCCCTCCCCTCACCTCTGCCTGCCCCGCCTTAGTGTCTCTCTCTCTCTGCCCGCATGCATTGGTGTTATCAGCGAAAAGTGTCTGAAAACGTAATATTTGCAAAAGAAGTAAGTGGAAAAAAAGTGAATCTGTATTTGCGAACTATTCATATTTGACATTGCTAATAAGTGGATATGTCTAGATTACATGAGGTCAAAGTAAATGCTTGGAGTTGATATTTGATTCTATATACATATATTACACACGCTGTGTCTTGGTTTTCAATGTGATTTATAATACTTTAATGTACTTGAGGTTCTTTTGTACTTTTTTGGGTATATATGGAGGATTATAGTTCACAGTTGTTGGAATAAATCTTTTTAATTTTATCCAGCTTGTCCCCGTGTGTTGCTGTGAGCTCTACATTTCCCCCAGTTTCTCTCTTTCTCTGCATGTCTGCACATGATGAAGCTAACTGCCTGACTGCTCCCAAGCTAATAATAACTGAATGCACGGCTGACCCTGCTTTTGTGCTACAGTAGGCTGCTCACAGATTAAACTACACAAACACTGGTGACTGTGTGCCCATTCAGCACCACGGACAGCTCTCCCAAAGTCTATACCCCTTCTGTCTTTGAGTTTTCATTGATAAGAAACAGACATGGATGTAGAAATATCTGCTCGGAGCTTTCTTTTTGTATTCCTTTGTCTGTACTTTATTACTAGGCAATATTTGTTGTGTTCAACTTCACCTTTAATCTTTACTGTAACACTCACATTTTATATGCGTTCACAGTTATGGCCCGTATTAATTTCTATCCAAACTTACAATCCATTTCTCCAATTATCTGTAGATTTTAAATTTTTCACATTCTTAAATAAGTATAATTTGTTTTCCTGTTTTATTTACATGTCTAATGCTGATCATTTGTACTTGTCATCTGTCCTGTGTCCATGGGTGGATTACTTATCATCAGGCACAGGCCCACAGAGGCCCCAAAGCCAAAACTCTGTTACTGTTTTTATCATTTGGTGTTGAAAAGTCACAGACCGCAGTCAAAAGTAGAGATGTCCTTATCACATTCTTTTTTCCTGATGTGTTTTGACATTAAAATTTGTAGCTCTGCTTCAAGTGACCAGTATTAGAGGTTTCTTTAAAATGGCTTCCTGTAACATTTGTTTCAGAATGCTAAATTGTCCATGGACTTGTGTCAGTGAGGATAGAACAAAATGCTGATGTTCAGGAACTGTTTTCAACCTTTATCAGAACCTCAGAGATCAAGGATCAAGGTCATTTTTTTTATCATTATACAACATAAGGTTGTACAGCAAAAGAGGCTATAATCAATATTTTTGTATTAACATTGAATCACTTGACTGCTCTTATGTGAAATGAGCTGTTTGTAGCTGTTGTTGAACCTACAGAGACCTGTCACCCGATTCTGCAGTTCCTCTCAGCTCTAAAGAGCTTTGTAGCATGTTTCAGCTCATTGTTTTGGTCTTATAGCCCCAGCTTTACTGTTTTTGGTTCACTCTCAGCACTCTCATAGCATAGTGGTACATTTTGTAGCTATACTGAATTTAGTGTAACCTAAAAACACAGTTAAAAGGGGAGTGACTTTTTATAATAACGTTCACCCAGATTTCCAGATGTTTTCTAACAACTTTGTCATATTAACTTAAAAGGAAACAATATGTCAATGTTCACAGCTCGTTGCCACTGCCCCCAAGTGGCTTATAAATGTTGTTGCAGATTTAAGACGTCATGTTTGTGGCCAGGGGCCTTATGTCTCATAATTCATCCATGCCTGTATTTCTTTGTATATTTTTATTTTTATTATTTTTGCCTTTGTGACTGTCCCTGCATTGTTGCATCCTTCTCTACTTACCGTATTTCCACATCAGGATGGAGTGACTATTGGCCTGGAAGTGCTCCTCCCCAAAGACGCCAAGCTCCATGCAGAGACCAGCCCGCCCCTTCAGTATGACGTCTTCCTCTACAAGGTTGCCGGCAATGGAGACTCCGCCTCTCCCAGCCATGCCCCTCCCACTCATAGCGCCAACTCTTACTCCTCCTGTCATCCAATGCCCAAATCGCCCAAAACACCTAAAACACCCAAGTCGCCCAAGGTGCATAAGTCATACAAATCACCCAAACACCTACCCGGAAACCGTGAACCCTTGTCTGGGAGGCACTCCTCACCTGGCCGTAACTCGTCACCTGGTCGCCACCCATCACAGAGTCGTCACTCTGCGCCTGGGTGCTATTCTTCCCCCACCTGCCATCCGTCCTCCCACCAATCTCCCTCCCACTACAAATGCATGCCCACTTCCTCCTCCACCCCACCTCAGTTACGCAGGCCCAGAGGTCGGTCACAAGCTCACGGCTCAGAGCACTCAGGCACTGGGAGAGAGTACCAGAGTGGACACATTCGTCCATCCCCCTCCTCCCCTCACCTCACCCAGCCTCCTCCATCACCATCAAGGGTGAAGTACAGCCCTGTAAGCACCCGGTCCCTGCCACCACTCTCCTGACCGGGCCACCAGCCTGCATCCATACATTCAAACGCACAATCTGTCATAATCTAATCCATCCAACAATGTGTCCATCATGGCTCTAACTCTTTTATTAGTGATTTATAGATAATTTATCCATCCATCTATCATCCATCTGTGCACCCTGCCTCCCCACATTTATACCCAGGGGACGAACACGTCATCTGGTCTCGGTCCATGGAGCCAGAAAACTAGAACTGGGACAACTCTGCATACACCACACTCTCTCAAACAATACATGGATGCATCAAAATGCACACATAAAACACTGCGTAGTCTCTGCAGCCATACATTCACACCCTGATGTAAATAACAACCTCTCAAAGCTCAGGTTATTGCTCACACAAGCACAAAATGAACCACTACATGTGAACACGCTCTCCTAGCATGGTGCCAACGTCAGCAACTGCTGAGGACATAGTTCATAAAGGTCTCATAGAGGTCTACTACATTAGCCTTAGTGTTATCAATGGTTTATATAAATCTTTTGCTATTCACGTATGTAAGATTATTTCATGTTTTCACAGGCTTTTATAGTATGTTTTTCATGTTTCTAATCCTCAATAAATACATAATACAACAAAACGTGCAGTATTGTGTTCTAAAGATGGAGAGAGCTAAGAGGAACAAAGACTCAAAGAGACAGCAAGCCTAAGAGAAGAAAGAGGATTTTCCTCTTGTGTTGCCAAGCTGAGTGTTCAAATACATGTAAGGGACTCTGCCGCCACCTTGTGGACCCAGCAAACACTGCAACATGAACAGGGAAACTAAGACCCCTCCTAAATATGGAGCTCCATACAGTTCAGGTTTAAAATCCTCAGTGGAATAATATATAAAAGCAGAAAATGGGTAAAATCCCACATGATAATTCTGTAACCTTTTTAATGGCCTTTGTGTCTATTTTGTCCGATCTGTCTGTGACAGTAAAGTAAAAACCATAGTGTGTCAAGTAAGGCTGTAACATTAAAGGAAAACCCTTAAATGTGAAGAAAGGCAAGTCTTATTTCTTAGGAATGCAACTTTTCATCAGTAAGGAGAATAATGTGCTTTTTTTCCTTCACTAATTAGCAATCCCTTTTTGCAGTCCAAAATAATGTCAAATTGTTTTTTGTTGATAGTTTATGTTACTAAATGGAGTACAACAAAAGTTAAAATAAAATATTAGAAATCCTGTTTGGTATCTCAGAAAATTAGAATATTGTGAAAAGGTTCAATATTGAAGACACCTGGTGCCACATTCTAATCAGCTAATTAACTCAAAACACCTGCAAAGGCCTTTAAATGGTCTCTCAGTCTAGTTCTGTAGGCTACACAATCATGGGGAAGACTGCTGACTTGACAGCTGTCCAAAAGACGACCATTGACACCTTGCACAGGGAGGGCAAGACACAAAAGGTCATTGCTAAAGAGGCTGGCTGTTCACAGAGCTCTGTATCCAAGCACATTAATAGAGAGGCGAAGGGAAGGAAAAGATGTGGTAGAAAAAAAGTGTACAAGCAATAGGGATAACCGCACCCTGGAGAGGATTGTGAAACAAAACCCATTCAAAAATGTGGGGGAGATTCACAAAGAGTGGACTGCAGCTGGAGTCAGTGCTTCAAGAACCACCACGCACAGACGAATGCAAGACATGGGTTTCAGCTGTCGCATTCCTTGTGTCAAGCCACTCTTGAACAAGACACAGCGTCAGAAGCGTCTCGCCTGGGCTAAAGACAAAAAGGACTGGACTGCTGCTGAGTGGTCCAAAGTTATGTTCTCTGATGAAAGTAAATTTTGCATTTCCTTTTGAAATCAAGGTCCCAGAGTCTGGAGGAAGAGAGGAGAGGCACAGAATCCACGTTGCTTGAAGTCCAGTGTAAAGTTTCCACAGTCAGTGATGGTTTGGGGTGCCATGTCATCTGCTGGTGTTGGTCCACTGTGTTTTCTGAGGTCCAAGGTCAACCAGTACCTGGTTTAAGGACCATGGTATCCCTGTTCTTAGTTGGCCAGCAAACTCGCCTGACCTTAACCCTATAGAAAATCTATTGGGTATTGTGAAGAGGAAGATGTGATACACTAGACCTAACAATGCAGAAGAGCTGAAGGCTACTATCAGAGCAACCTGAGCTCTCATAACACCTGAGCAGTGCCACAAACTGATCGACTCCATGCCACGCCGCATTGTAATTAGTAATTCAGGCAAAAGGAGCCCCAACTAAGTATTGAGTGCTGTACATGCTCATACTTTTCATGTTCATACTTTTCAGTTGGCCAACATTTCTAAAAATCCTTTTTTTTGTATTGGTCTTAAGTAATATTCTAATTTTTGGAAATACTGAATCATCACAATTAAATGAAATAAACATTTGAAATATATCAGTCTGTGTGGAATGAATGAGTGAATATAATATCTAAGTTTCACTTTTTGAATGGAATTACTGAAATAAATCAACTTTTTGATGATATTCTAATTATATGACCAGCACCTGTATATCCAAAGCTAAGTTTGCCTAGTGACAAACAATGTTTAGTTAGAAATGGCATTGAAGAGTGAGAACCACCCCAGCATCTAAATTGACCAAAATGACATCTGCAGGTAAGTTTTTCAGTTGCTTAATGTGCTGCACCTGACTAGTTAATGAGCTATCTGATGTGAGCAATGAACTTTTCCGGTTGAACGTGTGTGTTTAGTCACTCATTTAACAAACTAAACTGCAGGATAAGATGTTTGTAGTGTGTTTGATAAGAAGTAGGTTTGTGCCTCTCATGCATCTTTTTGTACAACACAAGAATAAAAGTAATGCATTATTTTCTACGCATAGAATAATAATTTAAAGTAACATCATCATACAACTGATGATTCAAATTTTTATTTTACCTTTATCTTGTATAAGCTATGCAAAGACATGTACTTTCTACCATCTTAGTTCAGATTAGGAAAAAGAGGTGCAAATTGTAATTATGTTCACAGACAGAATGTGTTTTTTTTCATCTGGGTAGTATTTGAAGATTGTGGAAACACCTTCAGAACAGGAGTGAAAGTTGTTAAAAGACCCCTGTGGGACCCTATCATGAAACCAAACACATAAAATATACATATTTATGTTCTAATTTTCCTCAAAGGAGAGCACAAGTGGTTTATAGAACAGATATGCTGTAGCAGCAAAAAACATGCAATTAAATTCAGGTGGACTTTGAAACATGAAAACACACTTACCAACTGTTACTGATTAAACAGTATCCAGTTCAGACACAGAATGGAGAGAATGTGTTATTCTCTTTGAATGCCTTTATATGCTGCTAGTGTCTCCTGCACTGTTTCTCGTGTTGTAACTGTATTATTTATGATGTGAGGGGCAGTGCTTTTATCAGTTTGATGTTCACAACGTGGATCGGCTTAGCAGGCACTTCTGTTTCTTTAGGCAATTCAAATTAAACCTCTACATATTGCCCACAATGTGACCTCCTCCTCCACGGTGGTTAACAGCTGTAGGCTGCAGTGGCTCAGCTCTTTTGTTCTCTGACTTTTTCCTGGATGAAAAGCACCTTCCCCTTCCAGTTGAAACAGGCGAAGGTGAAGTTATCCTTCCTGCTGTTCTCATTCATCAGAAATAGGCTGTGTTGACATGAAAACAGTTACTGACAGGTTTTAAAGTGGAGTGTCTGTATCTCTCGGTAGCACTCAACTCCACTGAAAGCTCACAAGCTCTCCTGGTGTGCTTCACCTGCAAGGTGCTTACAGTGTGTCCTCAGTATGTCCTCAGTTGTCAGGGTTTTTTTTAGCTGTTGAGCATTGAGAAAGTTTCTCTACAAGGACCCAGAAAGATCAGTGGTTTGATTTTATGGTGAACCTGAAAGTAAAACAGCCCTTACTTGGATATAGGATTATGTTTTTCTGGAAATCGTGTTTCTACATGAGTGCATGAAAGAATATAAAGATTTGACTCAACCTTTTTCTTACAATTTAGCTGCAGTAAAAGAAATGACACACATCTGTGGGTCTGTAGATGACCTGGTCCTCCTTTAAATCCATGTATACTCATGTATGATAGAATAAATAACATCATAAATTTACAGAACTTAACATTAAAAAGTTGGTGGTTAATGGTAAAGGTAATAAGCTATTTAAATAACACCAAGAGTAATTTAACACCAGCTGAAAATCTTAGTTTTCGCTGACCTCTAGTGGTTTTGACATCACCGTTGGGTGTGGTTTCAGATGCAACAGAGGACACTTCTGGCCACACCCAACGATATGGTGTGAAACAGGCTTAAAACTTTTAGTCAGAGAAGGCAGAAAAACACTGCATTTTATCCTGGTGTTAAGTTGCTATTTAATAAGCCTCCAACGATGTGTCTTGTAGACACTATAGTACATTGCATTATTGAAATGCTTTACAGAAAAGTAGGAACCATGAGCAGACAGTAAAATGAACTACATAGATAAACTACATAACAAACCTAAAATACTTAAAGCACATTGCAGAAGATAAATGGTTTGAGCAAATAGTACAAATAATACAAAAAAATACAGGAAATAGGCTACCACATTCTTGCTGCCAGTAAAGGCATTTTTTTTCCTCAGAGGAGAATCTTGCAGTCTCTACAAGTCCAGCAACACACTAAAGTAAGACCACAAACTCTGGTCCTGTTATCTTAGCAGGGTGTATGTGTGGGGGTCAATCTAGCAATGATTTCTCTGCCCGACTTGATTAGAGTGCACGTCAAAGGAGACCTTTTTTCCGGATTTTGTCCTGTAAAGAGGTCAGTTGAAGGAGCAGTACTGTCTGCTTGAACTATTGGCTCATTTAAAAATAACCTGTAAAATATTTGGAACAAAGGTGAAATCATCCACAAAAATGTCATACATGTTCACAATTCGGTGAGCTGAGAGATTTGTCATAGATAGTTTCTGTCCACATCCACAGTTTTGTGAGTGAGTGTGTGTGTGTGTGTGTGTGTGTGTGTGTGTGTGTGTGTGTGCAGCTCCTGTATGAACCACTGAGCGGCAGCGTCGTCCCACAGTCCCGGCATGCACTGCTACTGTGGATACAGATACTGTAAGACCCCCTGGCACTTTGAAACCGCTGATCTGCATCTTCATTAGCATTCACTCTGTGTCCACTGAGGGAACGGGTGCTGATTCAACATGATGCTGTGATAATTGATATTGTTATCAAGTAGATATCTGGGTGATCTCTGATGATCTCAGATGTATTTAAAGCTCTGCAGGGGATGAGAGCTGGGATAGGTGTGTGTGTGTGTGTGTGTGTGTGTGTGTGTGTGTGTGTGTGTGTGTGTGTGCGTGCGTGCGTGTGTGTGTGTTTGCAAGAACTACTAGAGTGCATTGCCTGTTAGCGGCTTCATTACTGCTATAAAGTATTTTTGCTGACTCAAAACAGATGTAATTTTCCCTTACTTGCTCCCACTGTGCCTTCCCTTCTTTCTGTAATATATGCACACACACACAACACACACAAGTCTCCTTGAGATGCTTTCAGAGCAGATGAAGGTTTTTATAATTAGTGGAATACCCACACAGTGCTGTGAACTGACTGCAACACCGTATTCAACTTCATCATTTTTGACAAAGCTTTGATTCGTCAGTTTGTTTACTTTCCGGCAGCAAAGAAAAGATTGTGCCTAATGTAGAGTACAGACAGAGTTGATGTATATATTCTTCACCTTCAATAGATATATTAACTCTATATTTGTATATAACATGTTTTTTTTAAATGATACTTTAAGAGACCCCCCTACTCACTGTCTCCCTCTCTTTTTGTGTTGTTGCATTTGTGCCTGCTCTTCTCTGTGAGTCTGGCAAAATGGCTTTCTATTCAAGAGTGAGAAATGTCATCACTTTGTGGTGCGTGCGTGGGTGTGTGCAAGAGAAGTGATATCGTAAAGGATCATTTCACCCAAATCATAAAAAAATATATCTTCCCACGTATACACACACTGGTATCTAACGATGCAAATAGTTTGGGTTTTATTTGTCTTTATTTGATCAAAATGTCACTTTTCTTTTATGCTTTGAGCAGCACAAAGAAAACTGTATTCCTCTCCTTTGTTTTTGAGTTGTGACAGAAGTCTGGGCAGCACATAGAGATATAGACCTAGATCTCAACAGTTAAAACAATCTGCATACCTAGATAACACTATGTTTCTTATATTCATGTATTTGTGTGATTTAAGTGGACTGAAGTCATATTCTATATTTTTTTATTGCCATCAAGTCCCACAAAAAGACCAAAGGCAACAATGAATTGATCCTGCTAATAAGTAGCCTGATATATCATCTATTTTGAGTTAAATCCCACATACACCATCCAGTTGCCTGAATGCTCACTAATACACCAAATCTGTATTAATCCACATTTGAAAATGAGTAACATTATAGCTCAGCCATCTTTAGAAATGAAGCATATACTTGTTATGCGTTTCTGAAGACATACGTCTTCACTAGGAACAACCTGCGAGCCACAGACCGAGTAGGGAAGGGAAGTAGGAAAGTACTGAGACATGGACAAAGACAAAAGTATAGAATATCACTAGCGTAATCGTTTAAGACACATTTAACCCCCCCAGCACACAGATAATGTAACCAAGTGTCAAAGGTCAGTGAGAAAAGATCAATTAACCCTCACTTCATCCTTCAGTCTTATCCTCCTCCTCCTCTCTACTGCTTCTTCTCCTTTTGCCGCTGTCGTTTTGTTTTTTTCACCTGCAGTAAGGTCCCTCTCTCCCTCTCTTTACCCCCTTTCCGTCAGCCTCCCCCCTTGGCTTCCATATTGATTTACTCGACATCCCGTGGTCACATTCTTGTGGCGCTGGTTTCCGGCTGAAAACCGCTGACATTTACCTCCCAGTCACAACACGGCTCATTTAGACCCGACAAAAATAGTGCACGCTTTTACAGTATGCTGACGCTGTGTAGGATGATTGCAGATATTTTGAACATTGCATAGTCTAATGACCCACTTTTCTATTTCTGAGAAGTGAGTCAAAGGCCTGAGTGCATTTAGTAAGTTCTAAACAAAACTATTAACATGTTGGACGATCTTTGATCCCGAACTTTCCCTTCACCTTGTTCCCATTTCTCCTACCAACTCCACTTTTTCTTACATCTGTTGGTCCTTGTTACCATGGAGATACCTCGGATCCACGGTGGGCTTTAATTGAGGAGAAAGAATACGAGACAGAAAGATACAATGAAAGGTAATGAGAACGACAGACTTTGTCAGGTCAAATAAGTAGAGGCACAGTGCATACACACACACACACACACACATAGAAAATATATCTGAGGGCAGGATAGGAACACCTGTGGAGAGGAAGGTGGGGACCCAAAGGCTGCACCCTGCTCTCACCCAGTGGTGCTGGCAGGAAGGAACCCAAATTTACCAACGTGGGTGGGAGGCTTCACTCACACACACGCACGTACGCACACACACGCGTGCTCATGAGACGCAGGTGTGCACAACTGGGAAGGGCTCACCACAGCAGGACCACCGGCAGTGAAGCTTAGAGGGATGCGCGGCGACAGCCGAGCATATGAAGTTAATAGCGGGGTTCTTCTCTCTGTCCCCATTTAGTCCTTAAAAATGCCTCTTACTGCATTAGAAAATATACTAGACATAAATATAAATATCTATACTTAGGAATCACTTACTTCCCATGGGGTTGTGAAAGCTTGAAGAAATGTATGTACATAATTTAAAGATTTGAGTCACTCGTGTAGCTTTTTCCTCTCAAAATAATGTGCCATGACAGAAAGAAAACATTATGCAACGCATGATGCAGTGCAAAAGCCTGAGTCAGAACAATCAATTCACAAGTGACTCCATTTTAGACTGTGATTGTATTCAGTCTAACAAAAATAACCTAATATTCTCTTTCTGGTGAAAAGATTAATTCAATTTATTCCTTGTGTTAACTGACTTGAGAGCTTATATAAACACTTTATAATATCATTGCCCACTGATACTGAAATTGGTGTGAAATTGCATTAATAATCTCTCATTTCCCTCTTCTCTCCTGTTTAGTGACTCGCTACCATCACTGCTCGAGTTATGACCGGCTGTCTGGCTGAGGGAGTTAATGTGTTCAAGAGCCAGCTGTCCCTCAAATAACACACTCAATAATTCATATTGCAAGGAACACACACTCACAGACTGATCTCTCTGTGTGTGCGTGTGTTGAGATGCAGGTCAGTTCAACACTTTTTGTGTAAACTCGGCAAGGAAGTAGCAACATAAGTGCTGACGAGTCTTCACCGCAGAATCTTTGCTTGCTAAGGAGGCAATAAAAGAATGTGTGTGTGTGTGTGAGAGAGAGACAGAGATGGTCACAGAAGGTGTGTGTGGAAAGGAATAGGAGAGAGGCTGTGTGTGTGTATGTCCTCTTTACTAATGGAAATCAGATCTCTCATGTGTTGAGCCAGCAGAAGTAGAGCAGTAGATCCATCATGTCAGTCTGGGGTCAAACTCACAGGCCGACCTTCACTCAGACACTCCAAGTAATTTACCCAAAATGGTTAGATTCAGCCAAAACTTGGCAATCTCTTTAATTAGCAAATGCAAATGCATTTAGGGATTAGATATCAGACAGCTCACAGATAAGAAAGCAGGCTGGTGGGAGCAGTAAAATATCTAGATTTGCAAATGTGTGTTTTCCACTGACTTGAGTTGAGTTGAGGTGACTTGAGTGGGCCGCCACACAGAGGCTAGCTTGGGCGTGTTTGTCTTTAAAGCAACATTATGTAAGGTGTGTTTTTTGTGTGATTTGTCACCCCTACCTTTTCATTGTGGGCAGCTGTACGTGTGCATTTGTAATGATTACATTACAAAAACAGGCAAGTCGCGAACTTTGCTAACACAACCAAAAATCAAGCGAAAACACAAGCCATTGCAATGTTACTTACTAGTAATAATACAATATCATAGGTGTCATTTACGCAGGCATGTCCCCATCACTTTTTGAAATAGCTGATGTTGTCCCTACCACTTATTGAAAGCATTTGTTAAAAATGTTCTGAAAAATAGCTTGCAACAACAAATGTTAAATAACAAATGTAAGTGCTATAAGAAAGTTTTTTTGGCACAATAAGAAAACATGCAATGCAATATCCTATAGAAAAAACAGATCTGCATTGTCCAAAATTACTTAAGCAAAAAAAACAAAACAATTTACTGATTACTGCATTATATTCCATTATATTTTTCTATTCTGAATTGTCACCTGAATTTTGTGTTCCCCTTTATATAAATAAAGACATTTCCACCATAAATTGGTGCAGAAAATGTGTCCAGAATGCAGGAAATTAAGTGTTTAAGGTTGAAAATCTTCTGGGGGATGGCCCCAAAGTCATATATTTCATCAATGAATATTTCTTTTAAATAGAATTAAAATATCTTCTAGTCGTGTTGTCGTGACCCCAATATTCTGCATTGTCATTTCTCATGGGCTGTGCTTTGTCACACTCTAATCTGGCTATAACGGGGTAGACCTGTATCGGCCTGATTTTGAGTACAGTGATAGTGTGATGGGTGAACAACTAGAGTGTGTGTGTGCGTGTGTGTGTGTGTGTGTGTGTGTGTGTGTGTGTGGTCTTCACATGGGTTGATTGCATGGGGATGGGCTGATGGTAGACAGGTGTGCTTGGGCGTGACCTTCAATCTGCAGTCATTTAACCAGCCACACAGTAGGTTCAGTGAGTTTTCTGCTTGTCTCCTGGGTACAATGTGTGGGTGTGCTGAGAGTGCTGCTGGCATCCAAGATAGTGTGGAACATGGCTAGGTCGGAATCTGGAGAGTTGCATGGTACAGAGCAACCGCCACTTAGTGGAGTTACCAGAGGCCCCAGGCAGTGAGGAGGCCACAGGAGACCAGTCCATGGCGTGTTTGGCTTCGCCACACGCAGGGAACAGAAGTTGAGCACACCCAGCCACAAATATTGTATTTTTTGACCCTCAGCTCCCCCCATTGAGCTGACATTTAGCTTTCTTTGCTTCGACCTTGATTTTAACCTTTGTCTTTTTTGTCTCTCTCTCGTGGACATTTTGAGCCCTTTATAGACCCTTTTCGTAAGTCCGCATTTCTGCAGACTTTGGCTGAGGGAATTGCCCACAGTTCATAGCGGTATGACGTTAAACACGGGGGTTACCAGGGGAAGCCCAGAAGCGAGAGAAGTATCACGGCAAATCCGCCTACGACCTACGCTGATGTTAAAATTGTTGAAAGTTTTCTTAACTTAAGACGGTGCATAGAACATGAAGTCAGAGGAATGCAATCACCTTATTACACACTTAGTTAATTCAACAATTTATTTTAGTTTTTTGCTTAAAGAGGTGGTATTATGCTTTTTGGCTTTTCCCCTCTCCTTTATTGAGTTGTGTCTTTTTTGTGTATGTAACAGGTTTGCAAAGTGAAAAAGCCCAAAGTCCAGCCCAAAGGGAGTTCCCCTCTTCTGCTCTGAACCGCTTGAAAACAGCTCGTTTGTAGTCCAGCACTTCACTTCCTTTACTTGTGACATCACAATGAAAACGCGTCATAAAGCTTGCCACGCAGCTTGCGGGGGTCAGGCACGCCCTCAAACCAGGCTAGTCTGAGCGGAGGCCCTTTGGCACGACTCGCCTTTGTTTGGTTTTCCATTGTAGAAATGTTGTACCTGTACCTGCTTCCAGGTACTTTTTTTCGTATCACCTCACCTCATTCGAGGTTCCAAGCGAGCTGAGGGGATACTAAAATGTAATGTGAAAACATGACAGACAGCTGATTGGTCAGAGAGAATATTCACTATTCACTGCATCATTGCGCGCGCCTGACAGAGGCCAGCAACAGAAAGTTTTATATTTTACAGTTTTCGTATGTAATTCCATAATTAAATCCACTAATGAGAAGTTTTGAAGTGAGTAATCAGCTGTGTAGATTTCGAATATTGAAAGTTTTACGAGAAGTGATGAAAAATGCTTGAATATTTTCGGAGTTGAGGAGCTTGAAGTGGCTGCGGGGGAAGTCTGCGCCAACCCACGTAAGGAGCATGAGGCCGGCCAGCCGCCCGCTCACAGAGCCCTCTGCTCACACAGACCGCTGCAGCAACAACAGCAGAGGAAAACACAGCTGGAAGGTTTTCATACCGCTCATCTGTCTTTACATTCTGAGGAATGTTGAAACATTTTAACTTAAATCAAGAGAAAGCTGTGTGTATTGCTAGTGTGTGTGTCGCATTGAACATTACGTCGCGATGACAACAAGCTACGTACTATCTCTGGGTACTGCCTGCAATGGAAAATGGAGCAGGGCCGAGCAGAGTCGAGTCTATCAATTTGCGCTATGGTAGCAGAGAACGTCAGAACACCGGCAACAGTTCAACGTTTAGTCCTGATGGAAAGATGTGGAACAATGATGTTGTGGACTTGTGAGTAACTTCTACCATCTGCTAGGTTACGGTCGCAGTCTGAAGCGGCTTTGATTTGGATCACACCAGAGCCCTATAAAGGGCTATTAAAGGGATCACACTACCTTGTTTCTAACGACCCGCCCTTCTCTGCTTCTGATTGGCTAGTAGTCCTTACCTGGGAACTACGCATGTGCAACTCTCAACAAAGATGCATCACTCTGTAGATCAAGAGCGGAGCGTACAACACATTGGGTGAAAAGAGGAGCTGCAGTATGTGAAAAATATGGTGTTTTCTGAAAATTAAACCATGTAAACCTGTTCTTGTACAACCCCTAATTAAGTTTCTGAACCTGAAAATGAGCATAATACCAGCTCTTTAATGATGCTATTTGACAAACAATAGCGTATTGATTAATTACAAATATATTGACATTTAGGCTACCTCTCCTCCACTCTGTAGGGCGAGAGCATGCAGGACTTAAAAATAAGGCAAAAACATAAAATAAAAAGTGTGCAACATGTTTCAGCGTCGCCAAGGTAACGTGATAAAGTGGCAAAGGGCTGTCCCGTTCCTGTTTACAGCATTTTGAGCCCTTGTAGCCTCTTAAACTCAATCACTTTCCAAGTGACGTCTGTAAAGTCTGTGAGGGTTCAGGGCTTAGGGTTTAGGGGGGACATTGGGATTGGGCCAAAGTGACAGAACAGCCCCAGTGAGAAGAGCAGAAAAGAAACCGCAAATCTCTCGTGAAATAACCCAGACTGTTGGCAGAAAAGTCTGTGTTAATGTACAAACCCCATTCATTTTAATAAGCTAACTGCAAAGACAGATTTCACAGCCTTTAAGTGACAGTTTGCAAAGCTGCAGTCTGGAAGTGAGACTCGTGCAAGTAAATCTGAAGGCCAGGTGAAATATATTGGCCTTATTAGTGTTTGAAAGCACTGTAGAAGGGTAGACCAGTGCTTCCAGTCTAGCATATCAAAGCACATTTATTGATCCCTCTAAATATTATCCCATTCTATAGATGCTGTACTTGAATCTATCAAAAAGAACATTTTTTCGGTCAATTAGGTCATAAGTTCATTGTGTGGATTACCATGTTGAAAACTGACTAAGCTATTGATCTTCTAACACACACACCAGGCTGGAGTTCAACGTCTTCTTTCTGCTCTGCTGCTTTAACAGCAATCCCCCACCCGCACCACCTCACTCTCTCTCCCCTCAAGTCCACCCCCACAAGAGCCTGATGATGTGCAAGCTCCACAGAGCAGGACTTTCAAACGATATCATTACCATTTCAAAGAACCTGCTGCCTTATGGGCCCAAGCTGTGGCATGTTATATGGAGCAGGACATTGTTTGCCACAAACTGAATCATCCCCTTACATCTTTTTTATTTATCTAATGATAGCAACAACTCTACGTTATGCATTTCTGAGTCTGCCGTTTGTGTGTTGCTTCAATTAGAGCAAAGGCGTCGATACTGTGTGCGTATCTGCAGTTGTTACAAGGCATCCTGTGAGGCATCACTGCCACTGTCAAAAAGCCTTGTTTTTGTGCTGTCAATTACATGGCAGATATAGAGCAGAGACCAAACAGAGAGGGACTGAATCACATGCAGGCCTATGAGGATACATTTTCGAGGACATGATTCTCATTTGATTATTTATTGCCCAACACGGTGAGGAGGGGATCTGTCAGCCCCTCCAGCTTGAGGTTTTCTCATTTAAATACCGTTCAAACACAAACACACGCATACAGGCTTAAACGCCCAGCGGTCCCTTCTGCAACATTAATGTCCTCATTTATCCTCTTATGCACAAATGTCAACCTTTGTCAGCCTCCATCCCCATCCTCTTCCCCTTTAGTCGCCCTCAACACCTTCACCAACTCTCCACCCTGCTTGTTTCTACTCTTTTGTATTTGCCTTCTACCACATTCATTCCTCCACCCCTGCATATATACCCATTCCCTCCTCTGAATTCATTCCCCACTACTCCACTATTTTCTGCAACTCACTGTCTCCAGCTCACCCCCTCCTCCTATCCCGTGTCCTGCATAGATATTGCACATTTCTCCACAATATCTGCCTCTCTTGTTTTGTTTCATTGTCTTTTCTCTCGCTCTCTCTCTTACTGCTTGGGGATCCTCAATTGACATCATCACTCCTACAGTTACCATGGTTTCAGGGGAAAGGGACTGTAATAACTGTTTGGATCAAATAGACAAAGCTTGGTGCTGTTGTATCTCACAAAAAAAGGGGCTGAAGACATTCAAAGGAATTATTCTTTATTACAGAATCCAGACTAGTTTGTGGGTTTAGGTGAACATGTGACGTGTGTGTGTGTGTGTGTGTGTGTGTTGTCAGGTCAGTGTTAATGATGGCTCTGTGTGAATGAACAAGTTGTCGTCGTACAGGTCTTCATCCAGGTCGCCTTCCTCTTCGGTGAAGTAGGTAGGGAACGGAGGGTTGAGCAGGGTGGAGCTCCTGGTTGGCAGTATGGTATCTCTTAGCTGAACACACAAAAACACTTATTGTAATAGCTGTGCTGAAACAATTAAGTGACAGAAAATGTGTTTCTAGGTGCCAACAGTTCTGAAAATAGTTGGCATTAAATCATTTATCAAGCAAAAATGCCAAGAATTTGCAATTTCCACTTTTCAAATGTGACGATTTCCTTTTTTTGTGTTTGTTTGTGTGTTTTATTTCTTTTTGATTAGAATATCTTTGGGTTTTGGACTGTTGGTCGAACAAAACAAGCCCTTTGGAAATCTCACTTTGAGAACTGGATGTTATCTTACAGACATTTGCCTCCATTAAAGTATTTACATCCATAAAAGTATTTAGATCAAATTAGCAACTTTTTAAAACTTTTTTCTATCATGCCATCCTCCTTCAGAAACAGAATAACATCACACTGAATTCAGATAAACATGAGGGATTCCCAGGAAAAAGCATGCATGTAATCCAGCGCATTTTAAATGTTCACACTTTAACTTGTATATCGAACAGCCGACTGCTGCTTCACACTGAAAGCGTTCAGCTGGCAAAATGCGGGCTGGCTTTAATTGTGAAGCAGCCACAGGAAACGCAATATATTTGTCACAGAGGTTAGTTCTGACCGCAAGCGTTCATCAAAAGTGCATCTGCAAAAAAATACATTTTTTTTGTCAGCAGATCATCCTTAATATTTGCAAGAGACGAACATGAAGGAGTAGCCACAGTGAGCTGTAAGATAGGCTGCAACAATTTTACTGCGCCCTTCTGCCGTGTGCAGCATAAAACAAGATTGTGGTTGGAATTTTATTGATTATAACAACCCTGAGCTGCTCTTCTGTTGTATTTCTGACAAACTAGCTGCTCCAAAAGTGCTGTGAACCGCACTTACTGCCGTTACCACAGTAACCACAGTAGTTGCCAAATCAACCAGGAATGAAATGTTAAGGATTTTGTTTTTAACAATAATTTAAAATATTTGGGAAACTACTAATAAAGCTAGTGAAGTTACATTTTATTGAAACAAAAATATTTAGGTTAGCAAGATCAGTGTTTTAGTGTTTTCACATGATTTATATTCATTCATTCACTCAACATCCCCCTAACCATACACATCCCAGCGGGCCCCTGACCCCTTGTCTGAGAACCACTGGTTGGCCATAAAAAAAATACATCAATAATGAAAATTATTAATTGCTGTACCTTGTACCCCTAGTCTTAATTGTAATCAATAAAACATAGCTGTTCCTCATTTCCATAGAGACATTTAGGCTACACAGAATAATAAAAACAAACAATAACGAACAAACATTATTAACCTGCAATCTAGTGGATCCGGGTGCATTTGTGTGTGTATGTGTGTGTGCGCGCGCGTAAGACGGCTGAGCTGGGTGAAATGCAATGCACATTTGTATTCATTATTGCTTGTCTGCAAAACAAATAATAGGCGTGTGTGTCCGAGCACGCACGCACATGCACGCACACACACACACACACACACACACACACACACACACACACACACACACACACACACACACAGCACAACATGCTGAGTATTGAGATAGATGCTGTGGATATTACCAACATTATTGATGTGCACACTCCCATTCCCTCACAGAAAGAACACACACCCCCCTGAACCAGCACAGTGTCAATGAAGATACATCACACTGTGTTGCTGGTGCGATGGCGTTTTACAGGTGCAAGGTCACTTGTCTTTGTCAGAACACTAAGCATGCTGGGGTTGACCTTACACTCCACTCCAAGTGTGTGTGTGTGTGTGTGTGATTTTTACCTTCAGTAAGCAGTTCCTGTGGCCGGGGACAGAGCCGTGAACATACAGCACATTATACTTGGTATTGACCCTCCATATCTGCAAGAGAGAGACGGAGCGGATGCAGATGAGGGAATATTGAATTGAAATTGCAGTCAAGGACAAACAAGTTCAAAACCCTGCCTGTGTCTGTGTTCCCCTTGTGAAAGGTTGTACCTTCAGTCCATAAGCTGTGACGTAGATGTTGCCCATCATGCCGGGCATCTTTTTCCCTTTGAAAACTTTGGCTGGATCCTAGACGCAGATGATGAACGACACACACACTCACATTATTATGTGGATTATAAGCCAACTGTTCATGTCTGGCATGGATGAGAAGAATCTTGCACTGTGTGTGTGTGTGTGTGTGTGTGTGTCTCTTACCCCTCCAGGTCCAGACGCTCCTGGTCTGCGATGAGTTTTGGTTTGGCCGTGGGTGGCTGGCTGACCTTTGAACCCATATCGCTTCATTACGCCTTGAAAACCCTTGCCAATGCTACAAACAATACACAAGAAAATGAATGTTTGCACACGCATATTATCAGATTACATTTATTGTTGACTTGTTGCCTCAGAGGATAATGATACAGAAAGAGTAGTTTGCACTTTCTTGCAAAGTCAATAACTGATCCATCTCCAAAACACGATGCTGAAGCTGAGAGAGGGCAAGAAGAAGGAAAGGAAGGCAAGAGGAGAGAACGCCAGTGAGTAGGGAAAGCTGGCAGAGATGAACTTACGATTTGGCTGTGACGTCCACGTACTGGCCTGGACGGAAATGTGCTGCATACAGAGGAGTGCCTGAAGACACCACAATGATTACATTACAAAATCTGTACAAAACTTGCTTTGCTGGCCACCATAAGATATTAAGAGTCCAGCATATGATAGGGATAGTGTTGTGGATGAGTATCACTTTAATCGTACACTCACAGGCGTGCGCATACCTGGCTTGATGATGGCGTTGTCGGTGACTTTGAACGTGGTGACTTTCTGTTTGGGAGGCACCCCTGCGTTCCTGAACATCTCCATATCTGTTTCAGACCTCTGTCAGTCAGGGATGAAAGGAGTGAGAAATAAAGCATTAAAACAAGTACGAGCAGTGAGCAGCAGTTGGACTTTGGCATTTTAAAATTAATCGTGGGACTGTATGGGAGCCAAACACACATTCACACAGGCATACGCGCATACGCGCACGCACAAACACACACTTGGCAGCAAGTGTCTCTGACATTTGCTTTCACTCGGCTCGCTCTCATCTCAGCCCCTTCAGTCACTCTAAACTCGCTCTCTCCCCTTCTGTTGACTGAAAATCAGCCTGCCAAAGCTTCACACTCCGACAAACTCTGCCTTAGACTAAAGAGTAATATGGTTGTGTGAGAGGGATTCAAAACAACTCTGCATTTGACAAGTGAAACCCTGACACCAGCCCATCAAGAATCTATCACGACTCCCGAAAAATTACACTTTGATTTATTCAGCGTTGCTTTTTTGTTTTTACCTTAAAAAGATGGATGCACCATGTTAAAAGGACAAATTCCCCATCATACATACTAACAGGCTATTTTAACAAAAAAAAAAATCTTTTAAGTCTACGCTTTCTGAGATGGTAGAAATTTTCAGAGTAAGCTGACGAGCCATTGTTGCCATCTGTCACCTCAGGTTTCGGTGTTTGTGTTATAGAGTTCTGATACGCAGTTTGAGGCAGTGATGGGACCTTAAGAGTTTATTACAAGCATGAAAAACACTTTTCAAATGTGCCCTTCCCATTGTTAGTGGGACATAGCAGCAATGAAATCTATTGAATCACATTTTTTTTAATACACCTTAGATTGAATATAGTCATTGATGGTTAGTGGGTGAGAGTAATTTCCTGACTATGGGTCTGTATTCATAAAAAAAGGGAGAAGAAGGGAGGCTTGATATGAGCTGGATGCTACAGGGAAATTATAAAATTTAGTTATGTTTCCATAAAGCTGCCATACTGATTTGATTTTTTGCATGATTATGAATTGTAGCCACAGCTACAGCTAAAATGAGAAGAAATGTGTTCCTGGCTGACGAGTTGTGGCTCCTCTGCAGGTATTACAAGCATAGCGATTAGAATGATATTATATTCTCAAACAATACAGTTCAGTACAAATTAAACAGTTCAACAAATCATTGGTTTACGAACCATTTATGATTAAAGTAATTACCTTTGTTAAGTAATTGTCTAAAATGCTGAGATTCTTATCAGATGTTTATTTAATAAATATTTTGTTTTTCAAACAAAGTTTTTTTTGTGCGTGTAGTCAAAATCATGATGTAAAAATGTTGACATTGCTCAGCCCTTGTGTAAACACACAACATAGCTTTGCTGAAGCATACAAATAGGCTTTGTGACAGTTAAAAAAAAAAAGAATTACAGTTTTTTGATTAATGTTGGCAATTCCTCATGCAATTGCAAGGAAAAATAAATAAGCACAAAATTAAATTACATTTTCTGTGGTGGGACAGCTGCTGATTATAAATAGCCTACTGCTGCACCATTACTGAACACAAAAATGTTTTCTCATTAAAAAAAGTAATTTAAAAAAATCTAAATTTTAAAACATTTTATTTTGCTTAAAGCAGGATTACGTGGCTTTGGAGAGAAGAATTAAAACAATCTTCCTTTTACAGATGAAAAGGTGAATTCAGAAGCAATTAAATGTACCATTGCTGAATTCAATACACTCTGGGGTTTTGCTGCCCCAGCCTTGGTCTGGCATGACCAGTATGACCACTTGCTTATGGTGGCTACTGTTAAAACTGCAAAACTGTGCTAACAGTGCTATTTTAGGTAACAACATAAAATGTAAACACATCCAATTTCCATCCATCCATCGCCAACCGCTTATCCTGCGTACAGGGTCGCGGGGGGGGCTGCAGCCAATCCCAGCTGCCATCGGGCGAAAGGCGGGGTACACCCTGGACAGGTCGCCAATCCATTGCAGGGCCACACATAGACAAACAACCAGTCACGCTCACACTCACACCTAAGGACAATTTAGGGTTACCAATCAACCTAGTCCGCATATTTTTGGACGGTGGGAGGAAGCTGGGAGCACCCAGAGAGAACCCACGCAGACGCGGGGAGAACATGCAAACTCCACACAGAAAGGCCTGAAACGACCAAGGTTCACATTCAATTTCACAGCTAAAATAAAAAACCTTCCACACATATTTTTTTATGATATTACTGCTATTTCTTACATGGAATGGTGATACGTTTTTCCCTCCTACCACAAGGGCAGCACTGTGTCCATCATATTCTTCCTTGGACAGGTACTTTATTACATGGCAGTCCTGCACCTAAAAAAAAACAAAGCAGGCTACATTAATGATAGTTAAAGTCGGATTCTGTATATTCTAATTAATGTTTTACTGCTGTACTTTTACCTTGCATTTACTGTTTTATTGTTGTATTTTTACCCTGTAAAGCACCTTGGTCAACCTTGGTTGTTTTAAGTGTGCTATACAAATGATATTGATATTCATTTATCGGTTGATCCCTAACCCGACAATGCCACCTGTTTCTATTCTGACCTATAACGTACATAAATACAACATTAGATGAAAGTCCCTGCTGTAAACATGTTAATGCTCTGCTCCCTTTCTCTTCAGTTCTCTTTTCCCCACACATACACCTCAGCTGCAAAGACACCTGCTTCCCCTGCCTCTTCCTGCCTCTCTCTCCCTGTATGTGTCTTCTCTGTTGACTTTCTCCACCCGCGATTCAATTTTCAGCAGCAGGTGCGCCGCATGTGGAGGAGGCTTGTTTATGACGTAGCCTACCAAAATGAAACCAACAGTGTAGCTAACGAATAACTGCACTGGTGTGTTCACTGTTACTTTACCTGGTCCGTGCTTGTAAAATATCCACCATGTCGTGACTTGTAATAGATAACATCTCTCTCTGCGTTTCTCTGCAAATTGCTAAAATGGATTGCCAAATATAACTGGGCAGCCCGCCCAAGTAAAGTCTATATATGGAAAACACTAAACTCACAGAACCTGACAATCACTATATTTTGGCCAAATACAATACAACATTGCAGGCATTTTGCAATACATGACACATTGTAAGAAAATCAGAAGTGGATGAAAGAGGAGGAAAGTTTAGCCAAAAGTTTAACTTCCTTTTACAAAGCAACAATCAAACCTGTACTGTATTTATTCACTGCATTATGATTTTCAGTTTCACTTCAGATAAAACATGCACCGGAATGCCTAAGTGGTGGGAGAACCTTCACCCTGAGGAAGTCAATTTAAATGTTGTACTTTTCATCTAGCGGAGACGGTGTCTGTATCAGCTGAAAAGAAAAACAGGACTAAATGTTACAAAGTTAATTGGCAGATGGGGATAGACGTTTGTGTATGGCCTTGCATCTGACATCAAGTGGCATGATGACTAAATTAAAATTGTCCAACTGTTAACATTTTACTGAAATTGAAATAGGAGTTTGTTATGCTACCCACTCCAGTGCGTCATTATCAATGAACAGTAGAGTGAACACACACGGCCACGGCTTGCTTTCAATTTACTTCACTGACAGATTAGCCGATGAGATTAAAACGTGAGCTGAATAAACCTGACATCAAATATCTCCTGTTTACACCTTGCTGTTTGGGAGGAGTAGCTTGCTAAGGAACACTGAGGCTTTTCCAATGCATAATCAAAACCTGCAGTTGCTCAATATTTGCTCTCCCTCACTCCCCAGAACATTATTGGACTTCTTTTCAGATCTGCTGGTCATTTCAGTATGGACAACAACCATAAACACAAATGCCTGGTTTTGATGCAAAGTTAAGGCACAACGGAAAACACAACAGATGTGATTGTGGTACCTGTAACATGGTGACTACATGTCTTTCTCCTGTTTTTGTCCAGATGGGAGCCATCCCTATCTTCACGGCAACTAGCCCAACTCTTCGACTACCTGGAAAGAGTTGAAAATACGTTTAAAATGCGAGCAAACAGGAAGAGAACTGATGATGTACACAGCTCTCACTAATCATGACACCTACCCTCTGTCCACTCATGTCGCTGCCAGGGCTCATCCTTGAGTGGGTTGAGCTTTTCAGTTGTTTGTCTCCTGTATTCCTCTGCCATGCTCTTCCTCATGTACTCCTGGTTCTCCTCTGTGAGGTGTTCATCAAACCATGTTGTGGTCTTTACTGTCCTAACACAACCCACCAAATGGGCAGGACTGCAAGAAAAAAGAAAAAAAAGGACTTGACTAATAACGGGCAGACACCTATTCACAACTGTGTTCAATTAAGTACCACATAGCATACAGTATGCAATTATTTACTTTAGGGCTACAACTAACTTATTATTATTGTGTCTTGTTGATTAATGTTACAAAACATTTACCAATAAATTATTTTGTCAATAAAAGATCATAATAGTTAAATAGTCCAAGGTGACGACTTTGGATAGCTTATTTTAGCTTATTATAGCTTAAACAGCCCCAAATTCAAACATATTCAGTTTACAGAGCTAGGCGCAGCACATTTATACATTGTAGAAGCTGGGACATGGCATTATAGCTGATAGAATTAAATGACTAATTAATTTGATAAATTAATTGATTAAACCACTCTTAAAATGTTTGCTCCAGCGCTACTTTCTGTATTCCTTAGCACTGAAATTTGCTTGGCTGCTTCAGATTGCATGTTACTCTGTCATCCTAAGTGTACTAAGTTGAACACATTACTTATCAGTCTGCGGCTGCAGAGTCACTGCAGCGTCATAAAGGATGAGTATGCAGCAGGTCCACACATTCACACGGACAGTTTGGGCATTTAAGTGTATAAATGTCACTGCTGCTGAATGAGGAGTCAATAGAAATAAAAAAGTTACAAAGAACTGAATGAACCCTGGTGAAAAAGTCTGCCCACGTCTGCTTGCAGACGGCTTTCAGCAGATTACTCATTTATTACTGTACTGACTGGGACCACCAGTTTTGTCCTCCTAACAGTCTCCACATTAATCATTACGTAACATTATTTATGTGGCTAGAACAATAAATCTCAGTGTTTCCATACAGCGTAATCACTGCGCAAATTCTCCGGTGAACCTTTAACCTATGCCAAACAATTACACACATTTCGAGAAACCGTAAATATGTGCAATTAAATGGTAAGATACGTCAGTAAATACCAACTCTAAGTCACTAGGAAGCAGGGGCAATTAAGCTAGCTTTAACGTTACTTTTCATGAGAAAATTACAACATTGGCAAATGTATTAGCACATAACAGGCCCAAGTGAAAACAGCAAGGACGGTGCAGAATTAATTGAAAACTATACTGCTATTTCGCCACAGCAACCTAGTTTAGCTAAGCTAACGTTGCATGCTGAAGTAAACTTCAGTTATATTAGCACAACTAGCCTTAGCATTAGCTACCTTTCTGCTGCTGCTCGGAGAGAAATGAGTCGACTTCCCCGCTGAAGAAGAAACCGACAGCTCCACGCCGCCATTGCGTTCTTTACTATATACATTTACACATAAATATTAAAAAAACTACACACAAACTAAAAGGTCATGTAGTCTCACAACATCACAACCATGCCTGTTCTAAATGTCACCCTGGATATTTCCGGTACGGGACAAAAACAGTTCCGCAACACTGAGACTCATGTCAAAGGTTCCGCACAAACGCCAGTCAGTATTTTGTTTACAACATTTAATACATTGTTGACCTTGGAAACAGCTATTGACAAAAAAATTTCACTTTAAGGTCCGTTTATTTCTAGAGTTTTCAGTCATATTACCTGATCTTAGTTAACAAATTGAGTTTGCCCCATTTTCATGGAAATGTTGATGTTTAAAATATCAATTCTGAGCAGTATAGCATGATAAATAATATTTTAATAAAAATATAAATAAAAACAAGTCCCATTGATTTGAGGCTTATTTCTGATGACCCTCTGATTCATAACAATACACTGTGTTATTTATTCTTGTTATTATTGTCTCATTGTCTCGTTTAACTGCATTAAACATAAACAGTAGCCTATAGCTTTAGATAATGATGTGAGGTACATAGACAAGGCAAGGCAATTTTATTTCTATAGGACATTTCAACAACAAGGTAATTCAAAGTGCTTTACATAAAACAAAGCAACATAGGGAAATATAAAAAGCCATTGAATTAAAAGAGCTAAATAAAAACAGGACAGTAAAAGTTACAGTGTAAAGCAAGAAAATAATCTACAGCCTTAAATTTGATTTACTAAAAGGCTGCAGTAAAAAGAAAAGTCTTGATTTAATAAGAACAGAGAGTTTCAGCAGATCTGCAGTTTTCTGGGAGTTTGTTCCAGATATATGGAGCATAAAAACTGAACGCTCCTTCTCCATGTTTAGTTTTGACTCTGGGGAGAGAAAGCAGACCTGTCCAGCAGATGACCTGAGGCCTCTGGATGGTTCATAACGTAGCAGAATATCAGAAATATAGTTTGGCCCGAAACAATTTAGTGCTTTATAAAGCAACAGCAATATTTTGAAATCAATTAAAAATCAATTATTTATTATTGAACAGAACAGAATAGAAGGCACAGGTTTCTCCCAGCCTTTATACAACCGATTCTCTCAGACCAAGCCTCTCAGTCTCTTTCAGTGTTACTTTTCTGATGTGGTTGGTCTCTCAAACAGATATCAGGAGGCTCATGTGTTGAATACTGATCTGACTGTCAGAGACTGAGGCACGTATGGAGTGTATTCTCATGACAGTCCAACTTTGGTTTGCCCTAATTGACTACATGGAGATTAGTGAAATAATGCATTCTTGCATTTTAATGTCTGTATGGGAGATGCAGAAAGAGAGAAAGAGGGATGTTGTGGAGGAAAGTGTCTGTGAGCCAACTGGCAGTTTGAAGTATTGTGGAGTGCTGGTTCATTCAACAACAAGGCAGGGCACTCCATGAGAGACACAGAGAGAGAGAGAGAGAGAGAGAGAGAGAGAGAGAGAGAGAGATGCATGATGTCTAACCTCAGTGGATGTCTGCATATACAAATAGTCTGCATATTCAGTGGCAGAGAGACAGAAGCTCAGAGGGCAGAGAAAAAACCCAACTAATAGGTTGTCACCTGCTCATTCTTTGTTATTCTAGATTATACCTTCACACTGCACAAATACTAAGGTGTTTTTCTTACTTAGTTTTCGTGTTGTTTTGCATTAATTCCTCAGAGAATTAACCTTACCTGAGCCGTAATCACTACATGCCCGCCCAATCTTGTAACTTTGACTAACAATTTTTTATTTAAAATGTAATGGTTTACCTTGTGGAGGCCAGCCTGGTGCCCTCAAAGGGGAGGTAAGTCCCCCTTTTCTGACTGTGTGAACACATTCAACATACAATTGACACGTGACTGTTTTTAATATCTATGTGTTGAATTGATGTAAAAATATAATGGTTCAGGCCCTACATGTTTTTGAAACATTGGCTGTCTCACTTTTTTGTGTGAGCAGTGTCAGAGACACTGTCTTTGACACTGCTCACTTTCTCTCCTCTCTCTCTCTGTTTGAAATGCTGTCTGTAATAAATAGTTTAAATACTTTACTACAAACACAGTCAAACACACACAAACACACATCACATACAAACAAATTTTGAAGGTAAAAATGTCAAAAGGTATGCCACAAATGCAACAATATTTTTATTAATAATAAAGAATAATTTCTGATTTACCAGAATTTCTGCTTAAACTCAACTCATAAGGTGGCCCATTTTAACTTAAATAAATGGCCCATTTTATCTAACTTGTTAAGGTAAATTGCACCGGTAACTAAAAATGCTTTTTATTTTTTTTTTTTAAATCTGGATTATTTAACAAAATATCATAATTTTATCTGACAGAGGCCATCAAGACATGTGTTATGAATCATAATTTTTAAATGTCAATTTGTTTTTTACTGATTTATCAACCTTGAGAAGTAAAATTTGATATGGCCACTCACCATGCTTTTTGATGGCATTGTCTCAAAATGAGTCATTGCCTCGCTCCCCTTAGCAACCTCAGACCAATACAATCATTTGCTAAATGTCAAGTGGCAACAGTTTGAACTTCTTTGCAGTCATTGGATGTCTTTTAAAGAGCTAGGACACTCAAACCTTAAACTGCCCATTTTACCGGATGCCCCAGTTTAGCTGAGTTCAACCTACACATTCATATAGATATCAAATCACACTAAAATGAAAACCAAAATGACTTTATTATAATCAACATGCAGAATACAGAAAAAAACAGTTTTCAGCTCACAGATGAGTGTCTACCACAGACGCTTTGCTATCCTCCCAAAACTCTTTACAATGTAAGAAGGTTATTAAGAAATTATTACAATTTTTCAGTTGTTCGTTTCCATTTAGCAAAATCTCAAACAAATCTGTAGAAAAGAACCCGAAACACCCAAGACAACCCTGAATGTCACTCAAATGACAGAGATACTTTATTTCATAACTAGCAAGCGGCTACTGGAGATTGGATATTAGCAGGAGCTGAATTATGCATGCATTTATGCAGTACACTAACAGGGATGCTACCATTCCCATAAATAACATTTGCAATGCTAATTTTAATCATTTCCAGCTATGCAATCACATATTTTGACTTCCCTACCCTCAGATATTTGGTCTTTACTTGCTAGTTATCTAAATAAGGTAGGAGTGTCATTTCTTTGGGTGTGCTATGGTCTGCATGCTGGTCCAGAAGACTGCTCTTATTTCTATAAACATCTTTCAGATATACAGTAGATATTAATAATTTTACAGGTGATGCCATTGTGGCCAAACATGCAATAGTCATCAATGGAGTAGTTCAAATTGTTTCACCAGAACGAGCTAATTCTCTGAGCTAGACTACTGTATGTAGTATGGTTATGTGTACATGTTTGTTTGTATGTGTATATGTGCTTGTGCTTTTGTATTATGTATTATACAGTACATAAAGTATATATATGATATATATATATGTGTGTGGGTGTGTAGTTGAGAGTATGTTTCCATGTATTCCATTGTCAGGGGCTGAAGGCTCTTGTGGATTCGTAGTCTGACATACACTTGGGTTTGATGCCTTTAGCGTTGTAGTAATCCACCACCTGGTTAGGGACTTCTGCCAAAACACTCTTAGCCAGTGCGGCCGGGGAGGCCTGGAAACACAAAGACAGACAGAGAGAGAGAGGAGGAGGAGAGAGGTCACAAATACACACACATCTCCAGCCATGCGTGATTCTAGGATGCCAGAATTTACTGTTGAGCATGATGCTGTCAAAGGTCAAGACCAGTAAGACTGATGTGATCAGACAAGCTTATTTGTAACTTCAAAACCTCCCCGCTTTCACCTTTTTGTCCTGTAGTACCATAGCTTGGGCACTATTTGCTCAAAGAGAAAAATGCATCAGATCCTGTCTATTCATTAAAAAAAAAAATGCATAGACAATGCAAACAGTAAATTTCATGTACATTAAATGTTGGTACAGTTTGTGTTATATGAGTTAATAATAGAGAGAAATCCTGTTGCATTTGATCATATTTGCTATTATATGATAAATATAAAACTCCAATGTTGGTCAGTTGACAAGCTTTGTGGTAACTTAAGTTAAGGTTCAAGAAACCCTTTCAAAACATTCATGGAAGAGGAATATTTTCCTAGCAGGAACAAATGCAGCCAAAAAAGAGACATTTTGTGTTGTAAACCTGCATACTGAATTATAGAAACCCTGTGGATTAACACTTTACTTTATTTTAAATCTGAGCCTTTCGTAGCCAGGATGCATGCTGAGAGAAATCAAGACCATTCAAGCCTTTCAGTTGATTCCAGTTAAAGTTAAATATGTGTTATAATCATCTCGGTGTTTTTAATTTATTGTATTGTGATCTATTATGTCCTCTAGATTTCAGAGAAGGCTTAAATATTTCAACAATGGGATTATTATTTTTCCATATGACTTTTCTCTTGTTTTCTTTTTTTGCTATACATGCAATAAATTAATTAAAAACAGCAGGTCACAAGAAAATCAATAGGATAATCCATAGGATGATGGTAGAATGCATGGTTATCTAGTTTAAAATAAGGCAGATTTATGTTAGTTTATAAAAAACAATTTTATTCCATCTAAGGACATGAGGAGTGATAATGAAAGCAATGAATAAATGGGAACCTGCTCCTTCTAAATGTACAGTAAAAGTATGAAATATTCAGATAACGTGGAAACACTTAAAGCCACATTTATGTTCAGTACAGAAAAGAAGAGAAAAAACATTCCTATGCATACATATACGCACACACACACATAATTCTGCACACACAGGCCAGCCACTTGTCTGCATGCACACACATGCGCTCACACCGCACACCCTTCTGAATCCTCAAAGTCAGAGTGTCTGTCGTACTCCGTCTCACTTAATTCCCCGAGACAATGCATCATCAAAGTGCACCCACCCCGACACCCCCCCTCTCATTTCCACCCTCCGTCCTGCTCTCTCTCCTCTGCTCCTATCTACCTGTTATCCCCCACTCTGCCTGTCACACAGCAACTCCGTCCTGCTAATCCCTTCTGAAAAGAAACGACAGAGCAGAAAATCACCTCCCCACCTCTGTCACACACTCCCTCGCTCCCTTTTGTCTTTAGCTCCAGTCTCCTGTTGACCCCCCTCCAACACCACCGCCACCGCCGCTGTCTCTCTCCCTGCACCTTCCTCATTGCTTTCCCCCAGATTTATTCTTCACTAGTCCTGCCTGACTGTCACACTATCTCTATCTACTTTTGGGTAAACTTTATGTTTCTACTCCTTCCTACATTTGCTGAGCCCCCCACCCCCTTTTCTGCTTATCTTGATGTAATTGGTTGATTTCTCAACCTGTCACAGACCAGACTCACCATAACAGATCCAGCCAAACAGACCCTGTCAAAGACAAAATTAATGTCACCAGTGCCATACACACACACAGAGCTGATAGCTGATGTGTTCTGACGAGCACACCAAGTATATTACGCCCACATACTCACACTCGTTACCCCCTGACTACAGCCTTTCTTACCACCCACCCAAGACACACACACACACACACACACACACACACACACACACAGAGCAACTGTTGAAGTAGAACTTTTTAAATGCAATTACTCTGGGGTAGACCAAGCAACAGGATTTTCTGTGTCCTTATCGTCACAGAACGCAGAGTACTGAAATCAAGGTTTAAAAATTGGTACTAAAAGCTCGATCGGATTCTTGCCTTAACTGTGATCACATATTTTCTCTAGATTTTGGGTCAGCAATTAAGTTCAACTATGGGCCAGTATTTTCAACATGTTCATTGGGGAGTCAGTGTTTTACAGGCTCAATATGTTTAGTTTGTTCATTTCTTATACAGTTATTCATTTAATACAAAAATTGATGCATTGGTTTGTTTTAGGATTGTATCCAATTTTCCCCATTAGTCTGGTTATACCAGACCAAGAAAGGCTTTATCAGTAAAATGTGAAATACGGTATTTATTGTGAATTACATGCGCTGCGTGTTTACATTGTTATCTGCAGTATATTTGTGAAAACTCATGTAAAAGTTCTGATATGAATTCTAAAAGTGAAATCTTCAGCTTTTGTTATAGGGCCACATATTTTGATTAACACTGCTCTATATCATAATTTTGCTGGTTTAGACTGAAGACAAAGAAAAGAAAATGAGGTTTGGAGAAAACTGAAATCAGCACTGATTGATACCAGTATAGAACACCAGGTGTTGTTCTGGTAAAGGTGTTAAAAATCTTTAAAGGAATACTTTGCCCAAACTTAGAGACTTTGTTTTAGATTTGTGGCCCTGGTGTGAAATTTCTTAGTGTTTCATGACTAGATACTCTTTTTTATGACCTCACATTTCTTATGCCCTTTAATGTTGTTACTCAACTTGAGAAAGCTCTAAACTTCTAAAGTACAGTTTGGTTTCCACTACAGTTATGCAGGCTGTGAAGAAGTAGGCACAAAAATGCCAGAAAACTGCATCTGCTGCAAAAAAATTTATTCTGCTGCATTCTTATATAGTGACTCATTTGCATAAGTCTTGATGTTGCCTGACTTCCCTGGAGAATTAGTCAAATGTTTTGCCTTGAATGCATTTATCAAAGCTCTATCACTTTTCCACAAATTCAAGCCTTCTATCCATCGCCCGTTACCCCTCCTCCCAACTGCTACCCACATGTTTGAAGTCCTTGAAGGGGACGAACTGCACGATGTCACGTAGGACTGGCTCGCCCTTCGGTGAGCGCAGGATTCCGTCGTCTCCGTCCAGTATCTGCATGTCTGTGAAGTCTGCGTTGCCCACGCCGACGATGATGACGGACATGGGCAGGTGGGAGGCGTGCACGATGGCCTCCCGTGTGTCCGCCATGTCGGTGATGACGCCGTCTGTCAGGATCAGCAAGATGAAGTATTCCTGGTGGGACGGGAAGAGGAGGGACGGTGGTGGGAGGGGAGAAATTTATGGGTTGAAGGGAGGAGGTTGTGGGCAGGGAGGAAAAGATGTTCAATGAATTTTATGTTTTAAAAGTGGCTTCTTGTCAGGGGCTAATTTGAATAAAACTCATTGTAATCCACCAGAGAGCCAGAGGGAAGCGGGAAGCATTAAGGCAGAGAGGAATTTGTGCTCCAAAATTTATGACTGGAATTCAATTAATATCCATCACTTCTCCCCCCTTTTCTCTTTTTGCTGTTCTTTGTCACATCTTTCACCTCCTCTGATGTCTCACTTTTTGTCTTTTCATTGCTATTGCTATTTATCTTTCTTTTGTGTCCCAGTTTGCCAGTGCAAACACCAACAGTCACAACAACAGGAACAAAAAATGGTCCAGACTTTCTCATTCCCTCTCTCACCATGGCCTCTTTGGTGTGCATCTCCTCGGAGGCAGACGAGGCCACTTTCTGGATGATTGGGGCGATGTTGGTGGGCCCGTACAGCTGAATCTTGGGGAGGCAATTCTGGTAGGCCTCCACCACGCCTTGGATTCCTGCAACACACACACACACACACACACACACACACACACACAAACACACAGGTTTTTGTTTATTTGTCTTCCTGTGTACCTGTCCGTGTGTTGCACTGCAGTGACCTCACCAAGTCAAAGTTCTTGTACTTGCAAAAGTATCTGCTAAAATGAATCAGACTCTGCCCATGTGATTGCACTCCAAGGTGACTGGGCATTTTTCAAAAAGCATTCCCATTTAGTCCACACAACCACAAGCTCACACACACACACCTTCACGGCAGGAAGGCAGCTATGCGAAGAGACGAGCGCAGAAGCCCATTTCACACATACAGATTAGTGTTGTTTTTCTCTTTATCGTAGAGCCTGAGAATACTTCCTGCAGCATGGTGACAAATCTTCCAGCTGCGTGTGTGTATGTAAGTGTGTGTGCATGCCTGTGTATTTGTGTGTCTAAGAGGAAGAAACAGAAAGTGTGGACAGATATAGAGCTGGAAATATGGGACTGACAGCGAGGGAGAGATGAGAGGCGTGCAGCGGTGATACTATAGGACTGTTTTGGTCCTGTGATGTATGAATGTGAAAGTCTATGTGAGTCAAGAAGTCAAGTGTGTGTGTCTGTGTGTGTGTGTGTGTGTGTGTGTGTGTGTGTGTGTGTGTGTGTGTGTGTGTGTGTTTGTTTGACAGCTCACCAGCACATTCAGGATTGTCTTCATCAAAATTCACTGCAAAATCATGTGAAACCTACACATGAGGGCAGAGAACACAAAGCCTTTTACTGCCACATTAAACCACACACTCAGCACAACATGCTCAAGTCTAATTTACAGGTTGACAGATGCCTTCTCTTTTCATGTTAATCAAAAGCAAGCTGTGCTTCCAAAATCTAAAGTAGCAAGAACACCCCCTGCTACACACATCCACACATCCCAGATGTCCTACCTTGAAGTCAGGTGGTATCAGTGCTCCAAAACCAAATGCAGGGAACATTTTATCACTAGAGAAAGGGAGAGACACGTTCATACACATACACTTTCATTGGGTGTGTGTGTGTGTGTGTGTTTGTGTGTGTGTGTGTGTGTGTGTGTGTCAGCATTAGCTAAATGATGATTGATGGAGTGGCTCTCACCTGTCATAGTCTTGGCAGATCTCCCCTACAGCCACCAGCGCTTTCAGGTACTCATTGGGCTGGTAGGGGTGGATGTAGTGAAGGGAGCAGCTGTTTCTGGGATCCCCATTGGACGCTGTGAAGTCTATTGCCACCTGGCAAAGAAACACACACACACACGTACGCTCACCACACAACATGAGTAGGCATGGGCAGACAATGACGTACTGCTGTAAACATTGAGGAGATTATATTGTATGTGACAAAACTTACTGTGAACTGAATTTGGCAGCCTCCCATGATGTAATCCAGGAAGGAATACATTTTGATGATCTGTCAGGGGAAATGTTGAAATTGAGGCCATGACATGGATTTAAAAATGGATATAATAATAGCTGAATGAGGTGGATGAAGCTGGGGGTGGTGACGCTGAACATTAGCACTGAAATAATTAAAGCTTTACACCCAGACAGCAATCCATAAAACAAATGTTCTGACACAAAATGAAACAAAATCCAGTATCTGTGGCTGTTGCAGGACTGTAATAAACACGGCTAATTATTTCATTCGTATTTCATTCAGTCCAAATGAAATTATTGGCTGGCCTACTTGCCTATTTATCTACCTATCTACCTGTGTGCACATTCAGGCGGTGTGATAAACATACCTAACAATGGTTTCACAGTATTGAATTAATTGACAGTTGGTGGCGCTAATTCACCAAGAAGCATAGTAATATGCCAATGAAGATTGGCATTAAGAAGACTACTAGCAAGCAAAAACGTGCTGAATCCCAATCTACACACTCACAGAATCACAGACTCACAGACTTTGAGGCACGTTTCTGGTAAGTCCATGAGGGCTTAGGGTTGTCTTACTGTCAAATGCCAAGGGCCTTTTACCAGACTTTGAGCCCTTCGTGCACACTTTCCTTAAGTCCGCATCTCTGCAGACTTTGCCTGAGGAAATTACTCACAGTTCATAGCGATGCGACATTAAACACGGGGTTACCAGTGTTTAAAAAAAGGTCAACAAACATGGAAATAGCAAATACAAGAAAAAATAAGTTTACATAATGTAGTCAGTGTGTGCTGTTTTAAAAACGAGTATATTGATTATTGGAAAATGACCTTTCCTTCACTCTGTCAGAAAGGAGCCTGGAATACGTTCAGATCAGGCAGTTGGTCCTAGCAGTGCCTCGGCCATGAAGTAAGTAAAGAAATGTAAAATAAAAAGCCTCAAATCCACAATTCTTTTGCCGTAGCCAAGGTAACGTGATATGTTGCAAAGTGCAGTCCAATAATACCATTTCTTGCCCTTGCAGCCTCTTGCACTTAAGCAAGCACTTAAGATGACGTCCACTAATGCTAAATCTATACAACTTTGTTTTTTCTGAGTTTTAAAACAAAAACGATCTCTGTCCAAACCATTGTTTTTAGCTGCGTATCAGGATGGATCTTTCTTAAAATAACTGAAAATGCGCGTGAAGTGGCCATTCACGTGCATGTGCCGTTGTAAACAGAAGGCAGATTGTCTATTCCGCAGTTGCAGAAGATTTGGCTACCGAAAGACACTACTAGAGACAAACAAAAAATAGCAATGGCAAAGAACCCCATCACAGATTTTTTTGCACGGACTGACAACGAGGTGGAACTCTTACTGAAAGTAACACGGGAGTACAAAGTGACTAGAAAATGTAGTAGCGTGGATGTAGCCTAAGTCTGTGAGGGTTCAGAGCTTGGGCTTTAGGGTTTAGACTGGGATTGGGCCATAGATGTCGCTAATGCAGGATTAAAAATATTTCTGAAATCTGCTTTGCATTTGTTAAATGAGGAGAGAAATACATTTAGCATGGTTGACACGCTCCTAACCCCTAACCCCTTGTTTGTTTGTTTAAAAGAAAGCTCCACAGGGCAACTTCAATCAATAATGACAACAATCATTATTTGCAGCTGTTACCTGTGAGACTCAAACAGGAAAGGGATTGTAGGAAGTAGAAGGATATCAGACAGAGATTGTGGTAATTTACCTTACAGTGGTTGAGAATAACAACACCAGAATTTCTGTAGTTCTTCTTCTTCAACTGGTATTTAGGGTTGATGCACTCCCATTGAAGCTAGGCAAAAAACACACACACACACACACGCACACACACACACACATTGCGAAGAGTGTAATTACACAGAACAACCACAGATGTATGATGAATGAATTATACATTTATGAGATGGACATCGTTTAGCGTATGTGGCAAAAACACAGAGATCTTTAAGAACCTGACACAGAAGCTGTTCGCACCCAGGACTAACGCAGCTATGTTAGTGTATCTAAATAGATGCATATGCGTGGAGATTCTTCTAGCAAAATATGCCTCTAGCTTTTTGTCATGTACAATAATTTAATAATCCTACTCATAGACTAGTTTAGGGGAAATTTAAGACACGTAAATACTTTGTTAGCGTGCAGTCGTAACTCTTTTTATCCTTTTGTGTGTGCTTGAGCTTACCTGTTTGCCCTCCTGCTCTGCTCTCACCTCCTTATAGGTGGTCTGAAACTCCCCTATAAAGTCATGTTTTCCATTAGAGTCCCAGTCCCAAACTGTGCACTGGAAAAAGACACAAAGAGACACACATGCACAAGTACACACATTCATTCAGTTAGAACGCAGCTGCAACACTGTCATTTAAACGCACACACACATGCACTCATGGCATGCAGGGAAATGCCATGCTGAATGATTGATAAGGCAGTGTTGGTGGGGGGCAATGGAGCGGTGAAATATTAATCTGAGGATGCTGAGAGGGACGGGGCTTAAGAGACAGCTTTATGTGTGTGTCTGTGTTTAGGCGTAATAGTTTGTTTCTCTTGAAGGCGGTACAAGACAAGAAAAATGGCCTCAATCACCGGGGAAAAGTGCAGGTCAGCGGGCCAAGGCGTAGAACACCATAAAGAAACAATCCTATCATTTCAAAAGGTGACAAAAGGCGCCAATATCTGCACTGATAAAGTTGGTCATTAGAGACACACGTTAACACACACACACACACACACACAAAGATATATGCTTTTACCTTTTGCGAAGGTTTAATGGCTGTGAAGGAGTCATTTTGCTGAAGAGCATAGTGACCTTGTTGCCTGAGGTCATCCCAATAACTAGTAATCAGAACCAATCCAACAACGCTTGATTAAAAACAACCGGCAGTAATCCCCTTATTTCCTGCCACCCACTTAAGCTGTCAAGTGCTTGCACCTGAAGTGTGTGTGCCTTTTTGTGTGTGTGTGTGTGTGTGTGACAATTTGTGGATTGCATGTGTGATGTGTTTTTGACAGTAATGTTTGTGTGAGGGAGCGAGCGCAGGCTTTCGCAGCCTTGCATCCACTTCAAGTAGCTGAGAGTTGTGTATGAGAGAGTAATGAAAAAATTAAGAACCTCCGTTCCATTCGCTGAATACTAGCTCTTGGACGGAGAGGGACGCCAATGGAAGGGGTGGAAAGAAAAGTATAGAGGTGAGGAAACGGATAAGGAGGCATACAAAGCGAGAGACAGACAAACTCTGTATAGGAGGGTTATGAATTTATGCATTGGTCAGTTAAGAGCCCAGTGAAATGGAAGCAGTGGTCTGAATAGAAATCTCTGCCCTGCCATTTCTCACTATAGCTCTTCAAACAGGTAGCCCTGGAAACCATAGCCGATGGAGTGCGTGTGTGTGTGAGCCCTTTCTCCTGCTGTCAGGAGCCATGCAGAGTTAAGACACCTCTGAATATTTAATGAACAAGCTCATGTTTATTCATGGTAAAGAATAACTGTTCGGAGCTGATGTGCAGCCACCACTTTCGCACATATGCACACACACACACACACACACACACACACACACACACACACACACACACACACACACACACACACACACACACACACACAAACGCACACACACAGATCTATTATCTATCTAAGGTGAGAGTTTAGGATGACCACTGAGCTAATTCACACCCGCACAGCTCTTTAAATAACACAGTGACATCTGGAAAGGAAGCGCATGACCTGCTCAACTCATGACTTGGTGAAGAAAATGCAAGGAGATGTTGAGGCTGCTTTGCAACTTGCTCACATGGTTTGATTCAGTTAAATAGGGTATGTGGCACTTTTGCAATTCTTGGGTTTTACAAATCTCATCATTTGTATGCTACAACGGTGACAAAGAATCCCCTGCAGGCCTTCAGGTGTTGTTCAGCCTCTCCCTCTAAATGTTTATTGCCTCACTCTGACGGAACTTGAATAATGAAGGGAGCTGTGGCCAAGGTTTTGTATATTCAGAGTGTTGCAGATTGTATTTAAGGTTAAATAAAAAATGATATTACCATTACTTTGACCTGCAAAAAAGTAGTTACAGTTGCAGACTCACCTTCAGCTCCCTGTCATGGTCACCACTGCAGAGTGTGTTCAAGGAAACTTTGAAGGATTTCCAAACTGGGCTCAGGTTGTTCATGACCGTCTACCACGTGCAGTGCACAAAACATGAACGTTTATGTTAATCACAGGTCTGTAGCAGTAAATAATACATCTATGTGTGTGTTTGTGTGTGCAGGTAATTACCTCAGTTCTGTGTACGAGTGACTCAGTGCCGTCATCATTAATTCTGAAAATCTCCAGGAAGGGGTCTGACTTGCTGAAGAAATCCTTCAGAGGGAAAACACGCATGTAAGGTAGAACTACCTCTGATCACCATAAATCATTCATATTCAGATAGAATCATTATTTCACCCCCTTTCTTCCTTGTTTCTTCCACCCATCCCTTTCCTGTCCTCTCCAATTTATCCGCCCCTCCCCTGCTTTCTTCCATCTTTTCCCTAAGGCACAACTTGTTTGGATTAGTCATCCATGGCCGTGCGAGCGTGCGTGTGCGTGGGGAGGCTGAAAATTAATATAGTTATCTGTGTGTGTGGTGGGGTGGGGGAGATAGGAGGGGGTTATTTGGTAGAGAGGGGTGCCCACCTATCTCAGCAGGCCTCCTCTAATGCCAAGACTGTACTTCTGAGTATTTTGAGTGAGTTGCTTCGTCACCAAATCCCACAGCCCCTCCACCCACCTATTTCTTCACACACCTGCCTGACAGTGCGCACACACAAACTCATATCTCTGAAGATTAATTCCTCTCATATCTAAAGGAAGAGCACGCATTCTCAATGCTTTTGAAAGCGCACACGCGACCGCGCAAACCTTGTCGTCCAGCTTGCGAGCACTGAAGGAGAGTTCAACGTAATCGTCGTTACCAGACAACTCCTCCGCTGTCACCTTTACAGGGAGGTGGAGAGAAAAAGAAGAAGAAGAAGAACAAGAAGTGGAGGAGGGGGAGACAGAGAGAGAGATGGACAGAGGTGAGGTGAGAAAATGAGATGGAAATGAGGAACAGAGCAGATTGAACAGGCAACATCATCAAATTAATTATCTTCAGAGTGTCTGCGCAAGAGGTGGTGCGTGTGTGATTTGTGCATGTTTGTGTGTGTGTAACTGTACTGGGCTGACTTTAGAAACAGTGTGATACCGTTATGGAAGACTTTCCAGCAGTGTTCCCCTGTTTGAGCAGAGCTTTGCTCAGTTTCCTCTGAGAGACGATCTGAAACAAACAGACTAAAATCAGCTTACAGATTCCAGAGATTCCCCTCAGAGGAAACTGCTTGCCCTGTTTGTGTCATCCATACTACCCCCCACCCCCCATTTGTTTTCAATAACTTTGACTTGACAGACACCAGCTTTGCTTTAAGTCCT